>NC_071977.1:4781663-4978216 GCF_026283585.1 Hylaeus volcanicus
GTCATTATGAATTCGTGACACATGACCTGGTAGAGCTATAGCTACAGTTTCTGTGGTCGAACATAGCTCGATGTCTTTCCTGAGCTAATTTTTCCCAATCATTATCTACTTCCTCATAACGTGGCGCCCAGATTCACCTGCCTCTTCATCCACTGCATCGTGACGGCCCTGAGTATTTGGTGTTACCAATCGATGGACCAAACGTGAATGCTCGTGTACCAAAAACGAGCCAAGTCAGCGATAACAACTCGATTACCGGCGCGTACGGACGACTCAATTTCTCTTATCGAAAACGCGCGCATGCTCGTGGCAGGCAGGTTTAATCGAGAAACGCGTGCATTCGTTTATCTCTATCGGGGTCGTTCCATGGCCGCCGAGTTGCACTTTACGAGGAATAAAAGCGCCGTGTCGGATGAGAAACAGCGCTTGGTTTTTATTGTTGCTCGAGTAGGCTGTTCGATCACCAACAGACCGGAGCTAGTTCGAGGAAAACCTTAGTCAGCTGTAGAGATGCGCGAAACTTCGGTCGAATAATACCGATTAAAAGATCTGACAGACAAAAAGAGAGCATAGTGATTTATTAGCGGCGTTTGTTTAAGGGAAGCTACTTTGGACGCGTGAAAATTGTACCTGTATTCCAGAATTCTTTTTTCAAAAACAAATTGACTTAATAATGTTATATCTTCTTCCCTGACACCTGTTCCCGAACCATACATACATTTTTTATATAATACTATTTACTTCCTACGATTTTCTCTTTTTCATCGGTAGAAAAAGGGCCCAAGAGCGTGATAATTCCTAGAAACTCCGAGGAAATTATAACCTCTCATAGCTCATAATTTAACCTAGTACAGCCGCTCGTAAACTCCGTTTACACGAAACATCGGTAAAAAGCCGTCTAAGACTAATTGCGCACGAATCCTCCTCAGGGAAGATTCTTTTATTTTAGATCACGAAATAGATTTATTTTATATTCTTTTACTTAAGGTCTCTAAAATATTTTTACCAAATTACATTTAACAACCTACAACGTTTCCGAATTTTCGATCTTTTTTTAGTATAAACATAAATTTCTGTTTCTAAGAAATAATTAATAAAAAAGAATAAATGAACGAATGAATTTATTTAATGTCACATCGGCTTGCACTGTGTCGCGACACTTTAGAACCTCTAAAAACACGAAATCCTTTGCAATTTCTATTCCCAACAACAGGATATCCTGTTCCAAAAGTCTACGTCGATCACGGTTCACTGCAAATAAATCACGAAAATTGCCTCGAAACTAATAGAAACCAAAGAGTGGTCTCTTAATTGCAACCTTAGAACAGCTCGGTTGCGCTCCATCGAAAAAACGAACGGTAATAATCGACTCGAACGTCAGGTTGTCCAAAGAGGCTCCGTTTGTTCATCGATCATGCGATCGTCGACGATGAATTTAAACGCGCAGGTGATCCCCCCGTGGGCCGTGTCGTGTCGTGTCGTGTCGGCCTTAGAAAGGAGACTTGGAAGTGGAAAAATCAACGTGGCAATCTACATACATCGCGGGGTCGCATTAGAAGTAACGAGAAAGCGGGTCGGGAGCCACGCGCAATTTACGAGCAATAAGCGAGCCCCCAGATCTCCTGGAAGAGCGGAGAGACGTCGTTAGGATTGGAATATGCACGGCCACGACCTCGGGTGAGCCCGCCTAGGTTCACCTTTCCTCGACAACTTCTCGTCCGTGCCTTCGACCCACTCTCTTCAAGTGCACCTTCACCGATACACGTGCACCGACCGCCGCTCGACTTCTTCAGGGGAAGAGGATGCGTCGTAATCCTCCGTTCCACCGCGTAGGAGTCGATGTAGAGACGCCGGAGACAAAAGACCTCGTGCGCCGCGACGCGATTAATGCCCGTCGCATGGCCGCGCGGAATCTTTGTACCTGTCCCCTCGTGCGTCGGCATACGTCCATTCGGTTACGTATTTATGAATGCCGCGTAGCGGCTCGGTGTTTTAGGAAGTTACGTATACACGGTGTCCCGTAATACGTGCGGCCTCGTTCGCGAACTCACTCACTCGAGAATCGAACATCGCGAAGACTTGTAAACCTCATGCAGTCACTAAACACAAACTACAGTCACAGTTACGTTAAAAATTATTTTCTGCACCCTCCCTTGGGTGGTAAAGCGTTTTCTTGATTCGAAGAGTCGTAGCACCGACTTTGAAAAGTAATGTGTCTCAGAAGCAAGTGTATACTCTATATTTTAGAAACCTTATCTCACTTCGCTGGTGTTGCATTATTTATTGCTACTTGTGATAATAAATTGTTCCAAATTTCAAGTTTATCTACGAGGCATATATAAACGGAACAAAATGCACGTAGTCACCGTAACCACACATAAATATGCCAAGTTTTATGCTCATGTGGTTACCAGAAAAATATAGTTTCCTTTAAAAAAAAATTGCGAATGCTCCGTAATTTTTAGCATTCCAAACCAGAATGCCTCGTCGAGAAGGCATTCGTTGGTTCGACGTTTCGAGTTGTCGCGGCGCAAATTAAACATTCGAGGGTCACCGGTGGTCGTGGAAAGCATTTATTGCTGGCAGCATTATAAAACTTCCTGGACAGGTGTACATGGATGCAGGAAGACCACGGGTCATTTTAACCGTTACTAGTCGCAAGACTTTCAGGAATCTCGGGACAATACGTTCAGCGAAAGTGAGAGAACTTTCCTTTCCTGTGGGAACAGGGCTTGGTTGGACACTCCCGCGAGTAGTGCTACTAAACACTCACGACTGATTTCCATTATGTGGAAATTCACTAACAGGACGCAGTCGCTACCGATGTAGACGTGACGTTCGATTGCGTGTACAGTGGAATACGGCCAGTCAAACATAGATAATCGTCAACAGTTTCCGAGACAGTCACGCATTTATATTCGAACAGTCTTGGGTACTCATTCGTGCACTTGCAGTACATGTAGCTATCCTATTTAGTTAGTTGATGTAATTATTTTGTACAGTAGGTATACGTAACTTCATCTTTAAGAGATCATGCGCAGTCACAAGCCGAAGAAAGCATGACTTTTGTGATTATTTATTCAAACATCTAAAAACATTTTAACAAAAATTGCTCGTGTCTTGTAAATGATTTCCGCTGAAGCCATACTTAAATCAGTCCTTTCACAAATTATGAATATTCCCTCGAAAATGATATCATTTTTCTTTTTAAAGAGATCTCCTGTTTGACCCAATCTACAATGTTTTCGACCACATAAGAAGGTACTCTTTAGTATAGCTGTAAATTTATGCAAAGAGCCGTAACATCCACTTTGAAAAACGCAATAAACACAAAATCTTTTGCAATCCTTTCTCCTACTCGTTTTAAACGTCTATGTCGATGAAGCTTGCCTCGAAACTGGTTAAAAAATGAAAGAGTATGCAACTTTTTTTCGAGGCGACAAACCAGAATGCACCACCGAACGTTTCTCCAAGAAACGATCGTCCCTGTCTACTCGAGAAGCGAAAGCATCGGAGAATTATAAGAACCTGGATCGCCGGGCCTCCGAACGGCGACCTCATTGATACACGATTCACCGGAGTTCCTCGTCCGATAAAAGATGCACCGTGCACCAGAGAAGCGCAGCGTTGACCGCGGACGAAGCGGTATCCGTGGAACGGCGACATGGAAATAGTCGCGATAAATCGCTCGCCACGAACTATTCCATTATAAAGGAGCATGCCCCGAGTAACATAGCCGCTCGCGACCGTTGCTTTGTGCACGGCGCACCTTTTACCTGTACGTGCATCGGCTGCCGACAGAGCCAGCTACGACTAACGACAATCGGCTCCGAGGATTTCCCTGAAACCCCTACGCGAATCTTGACGTACATCTCTCTCCTTCGCCGCTTCCTTGAATGAATTTTCTGCGCGGTCACTGCGGGGAAACAGGGAGGAAAACAGGGACGGGTACAGCGTTTCCCAATTCCGCGGGAGTTTTATAGAAACCGTTCGCGCCACTTTCCAGGAAAGCTCCTGCTCCGAAGGGAAGTCGAATATCCGACGAATTTCCTGGGGAATGAACGAACTTGGACTTCTGTGACCGTGACGGGACCTTGGAATGATATTCTAAGAGTGTCTCGACCCGGTACTGTTACGTGTCTTTCAATCGAACTCGAATGGTAACTGGCACTGCGAAGTACTTTACACGTCGAATTAACGTTGGCCGCCGAATGAATTAAATATATCGAGGTTTATAGATTGATTGAAATTATTTAGTACATAGATGCGTAACGAAGATTGCGTTCACCACTTCGAATAATTACAGGTAGTTCTTGATGAACTGAAATTGAAGATTGTGATTGACATGTTGATTCATTCCTGGTTCCAAATTTCTCTTGCTATTCTCTAAATTCAATTTTTTGCTTAATAACATTTGACACGCGAGTTCTCAGGCGATGTTAAGGTATCGATATCTCTCGAATATACCAGGACAACGCAACGTGGACCATAGATCCCTAGTCATACTCGCACGCAATGCAAACGTGCACGTGCTCGCGCGGACTGGACACACGGATTCATCGCACACGCGCAACCAACGAACGAGGCACGCCTGTTATTACTCCCGCAGATTGATGGAATCAAGCAACCAGTCATTTCGCGGTGGAATCAGTGAGAATTAATACGGGGCTATTAATTTCCCTCCAGTCGCGGCGGATTCGCTCGGATTCGCGTGCACAGAAGAGAGCCAGCCAGAGGATCTCGATCGAGGGAGGCACGCATCGGTACGGGTTCCCTCTACGTGATTTAGACAACGTTTCATTTTTTTTTTTCTGGTCAGGACGGCGCGGTTCGTATCGTCTTGAACCATGCCTCCGCCACGTCGATTGCTCCCTGATGAGGATCAGTCAGATTCATGAGCGCTTAGCGCGAATTGATGCACGGGCATTAATTACGCGATCGGGTTCTCCACGGTCCGCGGCCTCGATCGTGGATCGACTCGAGGTCGAGGAAGGTAGATCCTTGGCCCACGGATTCATCGCGATTCATCAAACGACGCCGCGGGTGTGCGTGGGCGCGGGGACGTCGATGGATCGTCGTTCGTGTCAAACTATTGCGGATAGAGGCTCAATAGCTATCGCGTTGCCTGGATGTTGCACGCAGTGGGTCAAAAGATTATTCGTGTAGCGTTTTTGCAATGACCTCGCGCAAACAGGTGATGTTACAAACAAAACTATTTCGATTAGGCCATTGATTTACGGTTTAAGCTCCAGCAGCCTTGGGACTCGAAAGTGATGTTTACATTTTACCCGAACAATACACCACGAGCCAGGTTCGTGATAATCAGTTTTCATCGGGCCAATTATCAAAATGTAAGACAGTGGAATTTTGAAGAGTTTTGTGTAGGGACCGATACACTCGACCCGAAGAGACATAAACAAGTGGAAGTCGATCATCAGGCACTCGATCAACGAATCCGATTAAAATCCAACACGTTACCGTATCAGACGACATCGATCTGTTAACTGTGCGTCAAAGACATCAATCGAGAGTGTGGAAGACGCTGGTCCAATCGCGGTTGCGCCTAATCGCGCAGTTAATGACTCCAGAACCCTCGGGTTTAATGTTATCGCAGGTTCGCCAACAATAAATATCGGTTTCTCGGGTCGGGTCCGCGGCTCGGTTTTCAGTGTAAATGCAAAATCGCGCGTAATTTATGCTGGCAAGCAACACGCCTGGCTGGTCGGACCCCCGCGGCGAACTTGCAACGGCTTCATAAAGCGCGCGTCTGCTCGTGCACCGCGCGCCGCAACCGCAGACGTGCCACCGCCATGACTGCCACTCGCTTACACACACCGAATAATGCTAACCTACTGTCGGACCTAACAGCTCACGGGTATGTTAATTTATTTCACCCGCTGCACGTTGGTGTACACGTCGATTCGGATGATCTCGCGGCGAGGATCGGCTGGACTCCTGAGGCGACTCCGCTGCTGGAGGATCCGAATTATTTAATCGACTATTGAACGAGTGAACGGCCGAACTATTGGAGGATTGAAAGAATCAACTATTGAACTACTGGAGGATCGAATGCCTGAGAGATTAGTGTATCGACTGGAAGAATGATTGAAAGATTGAGCGATTAAAATGTTGGACGGTTGAACTGTTACGGAATTGGAAGAATGAACTGAATGAATTATTGAAGAATTGAACGATTGAACTGTTAAAGGATTGGAAGATTGGATGATTGAATTAGCGAAGAATTATAAAAATGAACTACTGAGCGACTGAACTAAAAATGGTTGAACTATTGAAAGTTGAATGATTAAAAGATGGAGCGATTGAACTACTAAACGATTGAAAGATTGAAAACATTAACTATTCAACAATTAGACAATTGAACGAGTAAACGGTTGAAAGGTTGTATACTTGATCACCTGAACGAACGAGTTATTGAACAATTGGACGATTAAATGAATGAACGATCGAGGTTTGAACAATAGAATCACAGAATGAATGTGATTATCACCTCGAAAATACCAAAAAGTCATTTTTTACCATCATATTCAGATCCTTGCCTAATATCCTTCCTTCTCGTCTCCGTTCCCAACGATTCCACTAACTGGGGTCTATCCTTATAGAGTTTGCCAGCAAATTCGTTACTTTCGCGACTAAATATCGTACATATGGCTAGCCGTCCCGGGAAGGGCGAACGTTTATCTTCCAAGATGCACAGCGCAACGAAATTTATTCGCAATTTTAACGACGTGTCCGCCGGTAGACTATAAAAGACGAAAGGAAGCGAAACGGGATGATTGAACGAAACGATTCAGTTTTATAAATGAACCCGTGGGATGAATAATCAGCGGTGCGGGCGATATTAATGCGAACGTAAGGGATTAATTTAACGTTGTAGCCGGAGCGACGCAAGTCGTACTAGCGGGCATTACTCTAATTGATTCCCAATTTCCTCTATTCCGAAGAATGATCAATTGGGCGTAATGGCGTGCATTTTCCTTGAATATACGCAATCATAGTTCGCGGTCGGTAATGGTCAATTACGGGGAACGCTGGAAAGGTTCCGAGCGGTTCGGAACACCAAATTGAGTGCCTATTGATCAAGAGCCTTTCCATCGCTCTCGATGCCTGCCACTGAATGAAATACTCACTGCGTGTCTAAGTGGAAGACTAATTGCGCGTGTTCTGGACAGGTGGAACCGTCATTCGTCGTGCATCGGGACGCTAATGAGCGAAGGGAAGTTTAGAGCATCGTCGAGTTATCCCCAATTTTCTTTGGCAACCGGCGCACGGTGCAACGAAGAGTTGGCCAAAATTAATTTTGGCAGCTATCAAGGTACGCGGTTATTATGTAAATTTGAATACCAGTGTATAAAGAACGATTTATGTCTGGTATCTATTGCGAACGGTTTGGTTTGCTTTTTTTTTTTTTTAACAATTTGGAATCTCTTTACGAAATTCTAATGAACTTCTTGTTCATATATATATAGGGAGAATCGTGGACTATTTACAAATATATGTACCTATATGCATTCGACAGTATTAATTAAAAATGTAAAGAAAAATGAATTGCTTGTCTTTGATATTATTCTCGACCGTTTTGATCGAGTCCATATGTTTCAAGATTTAGAATTTCTTACCAATTCTCTAGTAAGAAATTCTTACGAATATATATTTATACTATCTTAATCATTTTTGTGTAAACTTTAATATATAAGGACGATCAATCCTGCAATTCATGTAGATACTTTCGAACACCTCCCGACAGAATAAATGATGGTTTCAGCTGCGAAGCATAAATGGAACTGTTGGTAAACTTGTACATCATCTCCAAGCTCTTATTACCGTAACAACCTTTATCCCGAAAAAATGTTCCCAATAATACACATTTGAAAAGTTACAATGGCATATAGCAAGGTATGATTGACCCCGGCCATTACATCGCGAGGGAGGAACAGATTGTAAGAGAAAGATAGGTCAGAGTGCAAGGGAAAGCGGATTGTCTATTGTCAGACGCATTTTGAAATCAATACGACAATCGCTATGAGCATCGTATTCCAACTTCTCACACGTATATTGTTTCGATTAAGTTTCTCGAATTAAACATAACATGGAACGATATTTAAAGTTAACAGAGATTCCGTTTATGATTCATAAGATAGACCCTTGTATCTGTATAAGACCTCGATCGAAAGACTGGATAAGTTACTTCGTCCCCTTACGATTACTTGCTTCTTCTCTTTCATTATACATCATATAAGATGTTATTATATTTTTCGCTTTTTCTCTAAAACTCGTAATGTCAATGCACGTCTGAAGGAGATTAAAAACGCGATAGACACTGTTCACGTAAATTCCTTTAGTCAATGAATATTAAATGAAATATTTCCAAGACCTAATACGTGCTCATTGTCCATCCTAAATTCTGGTTTTTATCCTAACATTTTCAGTCACGAAGATAACTCGACACCAGTAAAACCATAAATAAAAACGTGCTCGCGCAACACCGAGGTGCTCTTTACTCGCTTCCTTCGCAGACGACTTTTCTCACGTAATAATTAATCTCCTCCATCGATGGATTCATCAAATTCGATAAAATAATTGCTTCCGCGCGCGCGTGAACGCGAACCGAAGGAACACTAAGAAACTCGTCGGCGATTATTAGCTCGCTGGCGTCTCGGACCCATTGTTCTCTCGTTAGGGCGTCGTTGGGAAGAATTTGTGATCGCCTCGTGGTTCTCACGTGCGGGTAAACGTCGAACAATCGTAAGCTGCTGGAACACACGGGACTGTAATGGGGACGAATCGCATCGGCAGATGCGGTAACGCGAAAACAGGAACTCCGGTCGCAGCCAATAACGCCTCCACGTGGCGGATCGCTAAATAAGGCAGCCAGTCCAGTTCGAACGTGGGTCGTTCGGCGGTTCTACGATTTTTCCACCGAGCATCGAGATAAAGGCAGAAAATTACCGGCTCAGCCCGTTAGTAACCCCACATTGTTCGCGTTATTGTGGGAAACCGTTGTCGATCAAATCAATACGAGGTTATTAGGCTCCTCCACGCGCCTAGCTCCATTCTTAGGCACTTCCTTTTGCCAGGGGGGATTAAGTGGATGAACCGAGAATAACGGAACCTCTCAACATTCCGGTCCGAAGCTGTCTAACAGCGTGGACCACCGAATCTGGACGAGTGGACTGTATTTTATTAAAAATATTTGAATGAATAATTTGTTAGTCTAACGGATATACTTCGTTTCCAAGTACTTGTACGAAGGCTAATTCGAGAAATGAATGTTCGAAAAATGTTGCCATGTAGACAAACGCGAGAACCTGATGCAAAGGGCTCTGCTTAAATCCTGAACTACAATAATTCATAGAAACATAAACTCACTACATAGCATCGCATTCTTGTGGCTCACGAAACTTAGCAGAGACTTACCTGCAACACAAAGAAAATCAAATATTAAAGTCAGATATACTAACCGTATTAAATAAGTGACTTATTATATATTATAATATATTATTAATAACTTACAATAGTATCAAAATCACCTGACAAATCTGTAAGCTCCTCGAGTGATTTGAACTACTTTGTGACTTGCCTTGTAATTTGAACTAATTTGTGATGAATGCTGTGCATTCATCATATCCTATATCCTAACCTCGCGCGTTTCTTGATTAGAGAACAAGGTATGAAAGAGGGAATCCTGGCGCGGTAATCAGGAAGGGGGCTCGAAATTCCTAGGGGAAACTAGGCGCGACGCGTTATCGGATTCGCCAACGATATCGTCCGCCAGTTATATCTATATCGACGATTATAATCGGGCCTGGATCGCGCTCTCCTCGCCTCGTTAGCGCCGAGCATATCGTCTTAACCAACGAGGTGTTTCCTTACTGCGTACCATCCAGATAGAGAATCTTCTTGTTCAGTCACTTGTTCTTCGCCGATTACATCGCTATGTAAATTTATCGTCGCTACGTGTGCGCAACTGCCCTTTTTCCCCCCTTTTCGTTACTCGTGTGTTCGCGTATGTGTGAGCTGCACGACCGCGACAATTACGCTGTCTCGTATTCAACTGTGACGTACGAGCGATTATTCGAGCGGCAGCCCCTACTTGGAACAGCAATCGAATCGGGTGAACCTTCTCGTCCGAGACGCTTTATGTTTGATTACGTTTCTTCTTCGTACTCGCCACGTGGGCAGCTTCCTCACCTCGGTGGATCTAGAATACTCCCTGACATGAACGTCGAGAATTTTAATCTCTGTTAATTCTCATTTAAGGGTTTGCATAGAAAGTATTTAAAAGCCCTCAACTTTCAGATCTGAGCTACAGATCTACGTGAACTTACGCCATACGAAAAGAAAGACATCGATTTGAGTTCCACTTTAACCCTTTCAACTCGAAGTTCTTTCGTTACAGAATGTAGGTGGGAAACAGGGCTCGCGTATTAAATAATGTAACTTATAAAGCATGTACATAATTTACTGCAACAGAACTTGAAAATAAATGAATCTTTAGTCACCGAGGAACACATTTTTGTCAAAAATCAAAATTTAATATCATTCTATTCTATTTTAATGTACGATAATCTATGAAATAGACACACATATGCATTGAAAGTTTCTATAATTTAGGTTACAACCATAGGTCTTGTTCATCTTCAAGAATTTCTCCATTTCATACGAAGTATGTTTATCTTACTTTCTTGTACAAATACTCTTTGGCCCTTTTCTTAAACGGAGAATAAGTTTCCATGAATTAAGATGTCCCCTCTAATTCTATTCACCATCCCTGTTCTATACTCTACAAACGCGAAAGAATTCCCCACCCTCGCCTCGCGTATTGATAACCCGCGAGTCTCGATCGTTACGCGAGGCACTACATCAGACGAAGAGCGTTTCTCCTCGGCAAGATTTCGATCTCTCGATCCGCGATCCGTCGATGAAGTGCTCTTGTTCGCGGAGCAAGCTCGAGCAAACTTGTTCGCTCGGAGATGCACAGAGGGTGCATGATTAAAATTCATGCAGCCTGGCGAGGATCACGAGCCTCGTCTCCCACGATACGTTCAGGCCCCGTATTTCGTTCGGCTCGGTTCCCGAACGCAAAGGCGCGCGAATCAATTATCATAATTAATGGCTCGACCCGCGAACTCGCGCGTTTGCACGCACGTAGCGCCGCGGAGCCGCTCAGCATCCTTCACCGATGAATAACAAATCTCTATTCATCATGCGGACGATGACTATTGGGCCGGCTTAATTAATCGATCGTGTATTAATCGGGACGATTATGTTGCTCGGAGCCCGCGGTGCAATTACGCTCGCACGGGGACGGTGCATAATGGCTCATCCTCGCGGAGTAGATCATTCCTGCGCGCGGGGGAAAAATTTCTATGGGGGATTTTGTGACTGACGTCGACTCAAGGCAGTGATCGTCGTCGGAGCTGAAGGACTCCGTGGAAAACGGACCTTGATTAACCATTTACTCTACAACGCCGTGTAAGACTTGAGTTATGCTTTTTACGTTAAATATACAAAATGCGAGTCAAGTGGTGCGTTTTTGGGGTAAAATATAAGATACGAGTCCTATTCTTGTTTGAATTTTTTCTGACGTCTTCTTGTACCATGGTATTCCCTATTCTTGCAATTTTTCTTATATTGTCTCTTAAATATATTTGAAGGGATTCGAACGACGCGCAATCGATGCGCATCTACGAAAATGTTACAAAGCTCGACTCATGGCCGAAGTGAATCAACGCTTTAATAAATGATCCTTCCTATTATGAGGATGGACAGCGAGCGGATAGCTCGATAGCCTCGATCCTCCGGAAAAGGGAAAGTCGGCCTAGGCCGGATCGCTCGTACGGCGGATTCTTCGTCACAGCCTCGAGGAACCTCGGCCAGGTCGCTTACCAATGATCGAATCGACAATTATACCGGAACACCAGCTATTTCACAGTTTTTTGTTCTGTGGATCGAACGCTGCTTAGGTGTACTTCTATGGCCTTCGTCTTGGAATGCTTGGATCTACATGTTTGGAAAATTCACTGTGTCACGGTGCGTGAATCAGATAATGGGTGACTAACTTCGAGTACAAACTTGTATTCTTGAGAATTAAAAATTATGAAAAATAAAATAAAATAAAAATTATTAAAAATAAAATAATCAAATATCTAGGAATGCATCTGGATTCACGATTAACTTGAAAATACAATATACTCACCAAGATCAAACAAATCTCGTATAAAAAGAAAGAATATGTACTGGCTGACCAGCAAAGATTCAAAACTAAGCTTGGAAAACAAAATACTGATTTACAAAACAATTTCGATTTACATATAACAACAAACATAACAGCTAAAGAAAACATAAAATTATCGTACAAAAATGCCTACCTTCACAGATTTATTAATAATCCAAGGACGAGACCAAGAATTTACCTTTTCAGTTAAGAATTACAACCAATTAAATCATTTTTCTACCTGTCAGCGTTTTAAAGGAAGATAAAAGGAGTGTTAAAGGGGGTCGTAATGAAAAATAGAAGAAAGAAAAGGAGAAAAAAGGCGACGCTACTCCACCATTGACGACGTTGACGCGGATTTCTTCATCGTTAATTAACGGACACGCCAACGGCGGGTTAACTACTAGGGGACACAAGAAAAGCGCGATTAGGGTCCTCGACGTCCG
Source organism: Hylaeus volcanicus (assembly GCF_026283585.1). NCBI lineage: Eukaryota > Metazoa > Arthropoda > Insecta > Hymenoptera > Colletidae > Hylaeus > Hylaeus volcanicus. Next base: position 4,794,345 of record NC_071977.1, read on the forward strand.
TCTGCATCCATCATCGGCTGTCATTTCGATTTCCCGTCGACAAAAATCGGACTTGGCTGAGAGGAGGGGGGGGGGGGGGGGTGGCGCTCTTAAGTCGCGGACTTTATACTCCAGCGAAGTACTAAGTCACTCCGAAGGCAATTAACTTAATTACCCCTCGATACGGCAACGAGCCGCCGCCGTGGAGGAACCGTCGAGGTTTATACCGTCGTCAGCGGCTATGCAAATGGCTTTTGCAAGCTGTTTTGCAGTTACCAACACCTCGATGGAATAATTGTACGAGAAGAAGCGGTGATTTTTACGTAAGTCGTCAAACTTAGAGATCGTGAACACGTATCGCGACGGTTGACGACTTTAAACGTTCTGGCTGTTGTGCAGTTAATTGTTTTCCAGGAAACCGTCGTAAATACGGCGTAGTTACACGGTGGGGGAAGGGGCGGGGGAGGGAAGGGTGACACGAGAGAAATATTTCTAAGCGGTGTTGCTTAATTTGCTGGTAAGCAGACGGGGGAATACTTTTGTCAGTTCCCAGGTAATAAAATGCTCGTAATAGGGGGAACCGCCGTCGAAAGAAACGAGATGTTCGGATGAAATATCAGTTAATAAATCACACGCTTAATAGATCGTTGCCGCAAAGAAATATCGTTTTCGAAAAATCGTAAAATCGAAGTGTTGCGACGGGGCGAAATTAGCAGTTGACCGTTTAAGAGCGAATAGGATGTTATCCTACGTAACGAGAAGCGAATCGATGTCTCGGTCGTTTCTAGAGCCAGCATTTGAAATATTAAACGCTTTTTACGTTTATACTTTGAGCCTCATTTTATATTTCACGAGTTTTTTTTTTCACTGTAACGAGGAAGAAATAAAAATGTTTATAAGAACATCAACGTTTAAGAAATTTTGCACAAACCATACTTGATGTTGCAACAACCACGCTGTTGCAAAGTACATCAGAATATAGCAGTGAAAATTATTAAGTGACTGAATATATTTATCTAAAATTGAAAAATAGAATTGATTTAACATAGTCTACTTTCAATGTACTCGTTCGCTTAATCTTTGACTATAGCCATCTCTTGTGGCAGACCATCCGTTATCCTGAAATTCTAGAAGGTAACAAATCCATTGGTCGACGATGCGCGTCATCGAGAATCGCCGGTCACGCAGGTGCATGTGTCTAGCGATCGCGGAACGTTGATGGATCGAACGTTCGATTATTAACGATTATTATCCATCAGCGTGAAAGTTGCTTGCCTTTGCTACGGGGCGTGGCGTGGGAGTCGCGCACACGCGCACGCGAAATATGTAAATAGCTCCTCTTCGGAAATTTCACGGCTGGCCGCTTGTACCCTGTAAGGATCAAACGAGAATCGATCAACTGGTTAGAGTCCTTGTGTGTGGATCCCGTCACAATATATTCAGGCTATTTTGCGTGGTCACTGCACGGGTAAAGTAAACGTCTCTTTCTATATAAATCTATCATTGAACATTAACAGCTGTGGGAATGCGTCTTTCTGTATGATTTTGAATGCGTCAACAGTTTTTAGGCCATTTAGTCAGAAGCTTTCCTAACGAATTTTCTACTATCGGATCAGAGACAAGAATTTCAACAGAGCAAGAATAATGCTTTTTACACGAGAAAGAGTATTTCGTTTAATACACCGGTGGTCCCTCAGCCTCTGTCCTCTCTAAGACGTGCCGTCGTTCGCAGTTCGTCCAATGGCTCGTAAATAAATCGACGTTTCAACTCGAATAGCGGAATCATATTTACGAGTCTCGAATCTCGTCTAATTATAACGTTCGCCCGGCGAAACTTCATCGATTTCCAACGAGAGATTCAGCGCCAGGCGAAACGTTTGACGGGGGCGTTGACACCCACACCGGATGGACAATGAAATGCACAAGAAAGATCATCGGTTTCCACGCCCAGACGGATATCTTTCGTTTGGTCTTTCTCTTGTCCCGGAGCCACGCAAGCGTGGCCAATTAAACGGTGCTCACCTCGCGTATATGCAAATTGAATTTTTCTTGTTAGAGGACATCGAGGATTCGCGTGCACGCTGCCCCTAAAACTTATCTCTATCGAAACGTCGATTAGCTTCTCGCCTCAGAATTTATCGCGATTTCTTGCTGAACGCGATACCCGAGCATCTACTGCTTTATCGGTGCTACTATATGGGTCGTTGGTTCTTCATAAATTTGATACTGGAAGATGGCTATTGTTCAAACGTACGCGACTTAACGTACCTGAACAATAATCTGATTAACGAAAGTTAATCTCGTTTCTTTATCAAACGTATCCTCGACAGATACTATCCAAACTAAAAAGACATTCCTTCGCAGACCTAAGACCGACCACCTAGGTTGACTCGTCACTGCTATCTATTCGAAAACCCAGCAATAATACGGAACAAATTACTTCTTCTAAATGTATCTTGCAAGAACAAACGCTCCGAGTCGATCAGACAAAAGACTACGAAGTGACAATACCAATTCCATCGTGTGCGACATTTCCAGTGATCCATGATTCATGTTGAGGACCGAACGACTGAGGTATTCCACGACCAAGCCTCTTCACGTGAGCAGTGACGGAACGGGTGTTACTTTTGCACCGACGTATATCACTAATACGACGTTAATTGCAATCCAGCGATTGTCTCGTTTAATGAGCGCATCCTTTCCGCGACTCGCGTAGAAAGGTGCACCAATTACGATTGTCTACGGGCGGCGAGTAACTGATTTGGAAAGATTTATCTTTAATTACTTCGATTCAGAGCGGGATTGCGTTACGCGCGCTCGAGGGGAACAAGCAGGAGTACCTGGTACCGATAGAAAGCTTTTCTCTGGGTAGGTACACTCAAGCTGGTCGAAGTTAGGCTCGTGTAGCGGAAACTCGATCCAAGAAACTGATTATTAATAGATACAAAGTGTTTGAGGTATTTATGTATCGATATATTTGATTGGAAATATAACGAGGAGGAATGCTAGACGTTCAAAAGAACTTCAGCGACAGGTCTCTTTTAAACAAAGAGTTTCCTAGAGGGAGCTTTAGGATTTTGTGAAAATACCTCTGTTAACCTAGTCATGCTAATCACGCGTACTTTCGTTTAAAATGAGAATAGCTTTATTGAAGAGGATACTTATTCAGGATTCTATTAATATCCATATGTGAATAATCGTGTATATTCAGAATGAATTTTGCTTTAAACGATTGATTCATTCCCATGAAAATTAAGGAGCTATTGGTTCTTTTGAATCGAAAGCAGTCTGTAATTTTAAACTACAAACCAGCCTACGATTTCGTTTACGCACGCGATCGTCCCTGAGGCAAACTCGCGAATTGTTATATGGGAAAGAAGATCAATATTTAAAAAATTAAGGAACATGAAGCGAAATAAAATGCTACCAAAACTTTAAGTGGAACGAAAGGAAGAAAAGAAGACGCGGAACCACGTAAATCGCCCCGACTGTTTTTAATACACATCTGCCTTTTATGGAAGGTGGATCCCCAAATTTCAGAGATGCTTTATGCCACCGCTTTCTACGAACGGCTCCGATCTTTTTTAATTCAGCACACCTTCTCCGTAGGCGTCGCGCCGGTTTCGAGCTGCTCAATAATTTAAGCTTTAATGCTGAATTAATGCACGGTATTTATTTCAGCTCGGCGCGCGTCGAATGATTTATGGTTGCCCCGAGTGAGCCACGATCCGTGGAAACGGAGGTTGTCACGTTGTAACCTGCATTCCCAAAACGTAAAAGAAGTCGCGAAGATGCTCAGGCGAGTCGAACGGTCTGAAGTTTGGGGCAATTTGGTGTTCCCTGTACTTCGGTAGTCTTTAAACTTTCAGATCGTTGAAAATACATTCTGATGTTAATATTAGTTCGTTTAAATAACACAAGTAGTAGTAGTAGATGAGGTAATGGTAGCATTTGAGCATATCGGAGCTGTTTTTAATGATCACAGCATTTTGGTAAACCCCTTGTGGTCGATGTTGAAACGAAGACAACTTACCGAAATGGAATAATCGGACATTTCATATGCGACAATATTTACAATCTTTACGAATAAATTCTCTGCGAGATCTAGGGCGAACCGCCATCATTCTCTCGCAAACCAACAAATTACCTTTCATTCGGTCGAGTGCTAAAGAAGCTTGGCGTGGAAAATAAATAAACGTCCGACATGAAACGACGGTGTCTGGGTGAAACAAATCAAGAGATCCCCCAGGGCGAAGCTAGTCGCTTCTTTGCATGTCCTCCCATCAGCAGGGTCGCAATTTTCATGACCAACGATCGTGCACGTTTGCTCGCTCTCCTCTGGGGAGTTCGCGGGGATCGCGTGTTTTATCGCGATACGAGGCTGCGAATCATTGCGTTTCCGGGTGGTAATTTCAATTTCCAGCGGTAGCCCAAGCGCCGGCAATCAGCTTTCCGCGTTACGTCAACAGTGGCGTACCGAACTGCTTGGTCTGCGGAACACGTAATATGAAAAGCTCGTGAGAATCGTGTATTAATCGCGCGGACGATATGACCTCATGAAATACATTAGGTAATCTCGTAAATTCGTGCCATGGATTGCAATAAAGAAAATTTCTATTTTCTCTGATCGTAGTCGATAGGATAAATTGTACATTAATTGTACGATTGCTAGTACATCCACATAGAACATTGAATTTTTATTATATCGATGATGAAGTGAACGAATGCAATATTCAAATTGATCCCAAAATATTTACAATTTCCCGCCTCTCCTGGGAGCGCGAAACTTCTATGTGTCAATTACTAGAAATTTTCGATACGAAAAGTGCCAATAACTCCAATTCAACAATTTTCCTCTTCAATTTCTAAGGACTTATACAAATCTCAATAAAATTACTCATTCTCATTTCAACATAATCATTTTCGTTTTAAAGGACCAAAGAATCCACTGATTAGTCCTGCTTTCCATTTAATCTGTCAACTCCTGGTGCTTTTACCTTAAGTATCCCTATTTCCCTGAATGTCGTTATCCCTTCGTGACTATGTAAATTTTATTATATAAGGCCACCTTATAAATTCGTACCGTGGTTGTCTGTAATAACTTTGCCAAAAAGGGACGAGGATGACGTGGAATTAATGATTACATTTTGTCATAACAGTTACGTATGTATGTTTGAAATATTAATTTGAATAGCGGAACGGTAAGTGGCACGAATTTATGGAAAGATATTATAGAATAAAAGGAAACGACGCCTTTCGGGCAGGCTTTTTGCTGTACCAAACACGTGTTGGCACGTATAGAAGAGCGATATCACGTATCGTACCGCATATTAATCGTCGCGGTACGTGCGAGTTGTTCGCCGTCGGCGCTCCACGCTCGCCCGCCTCGCGCTGTAATACGTAACGTAGGTAAGTGAGGCACTAATGCACGAAGATAGCGTGTGCGTTAGGCTATAGGCCGCTACACCGAGAGACATTACGTAAAGGTGCTGCAAGAGTCCACCGTGATACTTATTTGGCTGAGTAATCAAATCTTCGAACCCTCCAGGTGAGCTTTTGCGATGCTGTGATTCGTGAAATATTTTTATGCTCGACAGTTAACCGTTCATTTAACAATGTACACTTGACACGAAATAGAAATAGTTGACGTAATTTGCTTGGGTAGAGAGACCTAAAAAGTCTCGCGATGCGGGTCGTTGATTTCTAACGTAAGAACTGGCTCGCAAGCTAAGTTTCTTCTGCTTTGAGATTCGATAGAGACAAGTTTTTATCAAAGTAATCGGAGACGATGACAGATTCTTAGATCCTTAGTGCTCGATACGAAGCACTTCGTAGGTCTGGATAGTGGCCAGGTATTCAGGAGTTTCAGAGATCTCTGGTGCAAAGAGACTCTCAGCGGATACTAATGACTTAGTTTAGATGTTTCGAGGATTCGAAATGTTTCAAGGTATCTCCAAGGGATTCCTGGGATCTTTAGATATCTCTGGAGCTCCTGACACGTTGGAATTCCTAGAATTCTCAGCATTACCTCAACACCCTTCGTAACCTCTATGGTCTTCCTCCATTCCTGAAACACTCGGAACGTCTGGGACTCTCCTGATTTACAAAAGCAACTCGACACTTGAGATCTCTAGTATCATTGGATACATTCTGATCTCTGGGGACACCAGAGTTGGATCTAGTGGATATTAGAGTTCTCCGTACTCGCGAGGAAAGTACGCGAACTGTAACACAAGTTTCTGAACGAAACTTAGTAGAGGGTCATTCGGAACATCGTTTCTCAACTTCCAGCGAGACAATTGTTCCCTGCAATGATGTGTTTGAGTAGAGAAATTCATTAAACTGTGCTCTCTACTTCCATCAAGTTTCCTCCGAGACGTGATGTTTTTGAACGACTCACGCGCGGCAAAAAAGAGACTCGCAGTCTCTGTGTACTTTAGGTGCGAATTTTGCCATGCATAAACGCGGATAAGCATTCGGTTAGGCGCTTTCCGAGAGGGTCGTGCGTGAGACGTTGATGAACGGCCAATTGGAATTTGCACGCCGCTCAAAGTCGTGGAATATAATTGCAAAATATACGCGTCACGCAGCATGCATATGCAGCTGCATACTTTTGCGAGGGAAGCGATTATTTCTTAATTAGCTAGGTAACTGGTGACTGTCGGCAAAAACAGAGACAAGCTAGACGTGCGTAATTGCCGTGGTGTTAAGGGAAGACGCTAAGGAGTGGAATATTAACAGGGATGGGAACCGTGAACAATGAGAATGCCTCACTGACTGCCCTGAATGAATCAAATTGCGAATACTTTTGCGCAGGAAAATACGAATGAAATTAAGAAAAAGTTTTCTATTTGTGGGCGAAGCAAGCACGCACCGCAAGAAATTTTATTAATCATGATAAACAACAATTCTAACAAGTTCAGGTTCACAGTGTGCACGGTTTTCCAGAAATCCTATTCCACACTGAGTTGCTCGAGGGTAAATATATCAGGGGGAGAGAATAGACAATCAGATGCAAGTGTTCAGGCTAAGAACGCGATGCACAGATGAGACTAGATGCGAGATAGGTAAAAAGAGGAACGAGAGAGAGGGAGAGGAAGTGCGACGACGGTGCAAAGTCGATGCAAGACTTTCGAGCAACGTCGTTGAACGCGCGGACCGTAAGTCGGGGTCAAAGGGTTAACCCAGTATGCATGCACGCATCTAAGCGAGTTAGATGAGGATAAGCTGGATGGGGTACCACCGTTTTTGCCTTTTACAGCCGTCCCAACGCTTGTGTACATAAAATCACCGACACCAGCTCCACGCTCGAGCGCCACCAATTTTTCAAGTTGCTTCAGCGTTTTCTTGTCCATTTTGTTTGGAACAATTTGAAAATGAAAGAAAACGTAAAATACAACTGAAAGCAATATACACGGAAAATAAAATAAAATAGAAAACATAGAATAGAGATATAAATAAAATAAAACATAACACATAAAATACGTATATCAAAAATGAAAAGAAAAGCATAAATATCATTATTATCATAATTTTATGATTTTCAGCATAAAATTAGCCCCGCGTTCCTCGATATCAGCCTCTTTCCCCTACGTCCCTTTCGCAATCGCGGCTCGCGCGCGATTTTACAGCCACCTTTCGCAGTATATCGCACCCTAAGAGGATTTCTAAACGAAATGAGCGATCTTAAACCATCTCACGCGTTATGCTCGCATGTGGGTGTCTGCTGCACTTCGAGGCCCGTATCCTCAAACGCGTAACTTCACCTCGTTGTTTCTCAGAACGCGAAAAGGTTTCACGAGCCAATCTACCGCGACGTCCAGGAATGAAACGAACTGTTAGGATCGCCAATAACAGAGCCGATAATTTACGAATTGGATAGAAAGCACGATAAAGATAATACTAGCGACACGATAAGCGAATAAAATTTGGTGAATTGGTCTTTACGTTTTGCCATCGTCAAGAACCCTCTAACGTGCTCGCCCGGGTGCACAACTATAGCATGAAATGATCTTCGTGATAGAGCGCGTCGGTCGTCGCGGGATTAATCTCTTCATCGTTGCTGGATGCATTGTCTTTTTATCATGTTGCGATCCGACATTTTTGGTTTTGCAAATGAACTCTGGTGGGTCGGATTGAACATCGAGCTAGAAATACTTTGTAAATTGAAGAACAAAGTTAAGTGCATCGAAATATATATATGCAGAACACGTGCAAAATAAACAAAAAATATACGATGAAATAAAATTAAACAGGACCAGTATAATGCACGCCAAAAATAAAATAAATAGTATTATTATTATCAGTTTATGATTCCCAGCATAAAATTGAGAAGTGCACAGTGGAGAACAAATTCCTTGAATGGGAATATTTTTCAGGTTAAAAACATAAAAAAGGTGGATCGAAGTTTCCAATGATCCCTTGTGCGGAATATGCAAAATTGAAAGGATCGCGACAGTCGCGAATGGTTTTAACATATCGAAACATGCAACATAGACTTGCATGCAATTTCATTCAATTTACTCGCGACGTCTCTTAATGCAACGTCCTTTTTATGGAAACGTAATGGTCGTATAAGGAATATCTGCGGTTACTTTCTTGCCTCGTGACGTTCTCACTTTGCATTATCGAATATTTTGAAACGACTTGCAAACTCCACGACTAGTTTGCAACTAATGGCAAGCCGTACTATAATTTTCAATCTTCACATAACGAGGTAGTGAATATGCGAGGATCTTAAGCATCAATATACAGGGAACGTTTCTATAGGAGAAATTTTTCGTAAAAATTTATATATTTTGTGGTTATATGTAACATGTATTGTGTAGTTACATGCATTATTTTTTTGTTTATCTATTCAATTGTATTTTCTTATATTGTCTTTAGTTTTTAATATCACGAATCCTATCCACGCTTATTTTTATTAACGCCTCTGAATTTTCTTTTTGTAGTTCCTTAACGAAATGTCCTGTCACCCATTTTTGGGCGACGTGGCGACCAACGTGTTAATGAAAAGAAAACTGAATTGCTTTTTTTTTTTTATTACTGATGAGCCATTAAATAAAATATATTCTCTAACGCAACACAAACTAAACACAGAAACATAAGTGATCTTCATTAATAGATTCGTAACTTTATTTCGATACTTATTCGAATTAAGGAAGTGTCCGCATATTTTTGAGCGGCAGTGTGCATCGTACAAATAATATTATTTTGGGCGCTACGTGTATTCGTCAAAGCGTCCAACAACAAGGGAAGAGGATTAGTGGGATCTCGTTCCTAAAATGGAGGCGCGTGCTGTTTCGCGAGGCCTGGCGCGGGTATTCCTTGAATTTCCACGGCTATTCCTTCTCGCCTCCCTTTCTCGTTTCCAAGAGGCTAAAAAGATTCCCCGTGCCGATCAAGCTCTCTGGCCGATGGCAAAAGAAAGGACGCGCCGGCGTGCAGAGGCCGCCGCTCGTTAGCACAGCGCACCAGCAATAAAGCGGCCCCGGCACGTATTATTGTTAAGCGCCTCGCGGAAAACAGCTCGGCCGTGAAAGCTGAAGAGAGACGGAGTGGCGTACCGTGCTAAAACTGGATATTAGAAGTCTCGTCGGTACGGAGGCGGCACGTAATCTCTCCATTCGAGCGTACGTGAGCGTTTCCTTCTTCAGATTTTCCCAGTTTAATGATTCGACCGTGATATTTAACGATTCTACGTGCCCCAATGCTAGGGCTGTCGGTGCCCGCCGAGAGATCATTTTGATACTAAGATGACGATTGCCGGGAGCGAACGATACGTGTCGGTTGTCTGAAGATGACTAGCAGCCTTGCGATATACTTTTTTGTTAATTGGATGAACGGGAGTGAATATTAATAAATGGTATTCAATTTTGAGGAAATTTTTAAACGAAAGCTGTCTAACGTAGGAAGTGTACATTTTATTACATGAGTACCTACATGTGATATTTAAGACGAACAGCAGGGTAAAAAGGTTAATTAGTGATACATGTGGTGCTTATCCTTTTACAAAAATTCAGAGAAAATTTTAAACGTATATTAGCACAGTGAATGTTCTTGTTACATAAAAACAGGAAATTTTTATTCTTAAAATTCTTAAAAATTAATTTCCTATAACAGTAAATGATATCAGCTATCGAGTCATCGCTTCTAAAACAAAAGCCTTGTACGAACAATATCACACCATTACTACTAGCATCTCCGCTTTCTTCTCAAGTAAAAAATCCACTCATTTATCATCGAATACTACCATAAAACGAGCGATATTAACAATAGAATAGACGACGCAATAAAAGAAATTTACTTAATGCGGAAGAGTATCAGTTAAGCTGCGGGTGGTCGCAGCTATAAATTTGCTACCCTGTCACAATAAAAACAAAAGACACGAACACAGCCTGTATTGTTTACCACGAAAGATGAAATAGAAGGCTCGTCTTCTCCCCTTTATCATTCTTCCTATCATGAAAATCTCTCGCCACCAACGAATTTTTCTCTAGCAGAAAACGAGCCCGCAAACAAATCTCTCCCTGAAATCGCAACATTTTGCCGCTGCGTGTTCCGGTGGAGCTCTATTTCATCGAACGGGGCTCTGCATATAAATGGATACACGCGCGAAATTCCCAAGTGTCAACGTAGCGGGGGGAAACCGGCGTCTGCAGCGAATTACATTGCGACTTTTAACGAACGTGCCACGCGGGATCGAATAGCCTCGCGACACGCAATCCCGCAGACCTAACCGGAAGTCGCGCGTTGTACCGCGATAACGGACAAATAAGCCGTTTAACTCGCTTCGAGTCTAGTCTGACTTTGATTTGCGACTCCGCTATGCTCTCGCCAGAGGATTTCTCCCACGGGCCATGACGGATTGGGGACACAAAGGCAATGAAAAATGTTCATATCGACGTGCGCGTTTAAGCGTTTCACGGATTACCGCTGAATCCTATTCAAATTCTATTTAATTTACCATCGTTTAATTTCATTCATTTACTATTTAAATTCATCTAATTCATATTTATCACCATGTTTCATTTTTAGTCTATATATTTATTTGTTTCGATCTGTGTAGTATTTTATTGATTACTTTATTTCATTGCACAAGTCGTCCCTGAAGAGGTTAAAATTGTCGACGAAGCATCGATTGCAAAGTTAATTAAAAAAGAAACGTATGCCCATTTGGTTATGTTTTTGAGTTATATCCATTTTTTCATCTCGACTCGTCTCGAATGAAAAATCAAAATTCGATATCGTTTTGTAAGACACAAAGGAATAAAGTTTTGTTAAGACTAACTGCATTAGAAAAAATATACAAAGCGTATAGGAATCTGAAATAATCGCGGAACCAACGATGGCGCCTCGTGACGCCACTTAATTACCGTTTATCATTATGATAGAAACCCGAATAACCCCGTGACACGCGAGGCGAAGACGTCCGTATCGTTTTAACCGGAAGCACGTTGACGTAGGAGCGTCACAGTCGATAAATACCAAAACGTGTGCACTACTTTCTCGCGTATCCGTTCGCGAGAAACTCGAGACCGCCCCGCGGTTGAATAATCATTCCACCCGCCTCTGCTGGGATAACATTTCAACGCGAGCTTCGCGCTCGTGAATCGTCCCCTGCTTGGATTTTCCGTAGAGATTGGTAGAACGCGCTCCGTGAGTACCTGTGGCCGGCCATGTTTACACCTGTCCGCTTTAGAAGTCAGGTGTGAGCTCGAATAGAAAACGAACAAATTAATTCTTGTTTTCAATATCCCATTTCTTGATCTTCTTTTAATACGTATAGAAAATTCTGGATAATACTTTCTGCCAACATTATAATATAACACGACAGAGTCTGACACAATGACCTTATGTAATAAATCGTTGAACTCGTTTTAAGATCCTCTATCATGCTAGGGGAGCAAAAACATACTGATCCGTTTAAAAAAATGGAGGCGACTGTTCAATTTTATTCCAGCAGATATTTCTGTGAAACTTATAGTTTCGAAGATATTTGAGACGCTAATAGTTATTTCCTCACCCTGTATAATAAACGCAAATAATGTTGCTTTGTACCCCATAACATTCTCCATCTTCTCACGTTGCAACGTGTGCAGGAAGTAAGAGCCGAACTGTCCAACCATCACTCGAAGCGACGTTCTCAAACAACGTGTCGGTAATTGTCCTAATTATGCCCGGCCCACACTGCGGCAGTAATCGCATCGAACGAGGAAGATCCCATCTCGAATTCTACGCGTCTCGTTACAGCTGTCCCTGCCGTGCGTTAATAAAGTCAAAGCTAAGAACGTTTAAAACACGCTCGGCCCTCTTTTCCGTCCCGAAGCCACCGTCTCGTTGCACTTTAATATCGGTGCATCGAGGGGGCATTATATCATTCGCAATTACGGGTGTATAATTATAATTCGCCCGTAGGGGAACGGTGGACAAGGCAATAAATTAACGTCTGGGTCCTGGTGGAGCGAGCTGTCGTTTACAAAGTTCAAGGATCGTGTTTCGAAACTCAATAATTCGCGATAAGATCACCGCGAGACGGTGAGCGGTTCAGGATGCACGTGGACCAATAGGCGATGGGGCGTAGCTGCCGAAATTGTCGTAATTTGCGGTCCGGGGATCCCTACGGAGAGAGAAACCGAGAAAAAGGACCTGTTGCGTGATGACATTGCTCCCAGAAATTATGCGATCCCATACACATTCTCTTTCTTTCTCATCTCTGTTCGGGTCGTCGGATGATCGTTGACAAGGGAGGTTTTAATTAAGGGAAGTCATTCTTATGAATTTTTTTTTCTTTTTGAAAACTATTAATAATTCCCAAATAATCTTTCTTGGGATACGAAGAGGCATCCATGAAATATTTTTAAATGTTTAGAAAAAGCATCTAGCGTTGTCCGCGCGGTGTAATATTACAGGAAAGTCATATTCAGGGTCATTGCTGGAACAAATATCGTTAATAATTAATGTAACCAATCGTCAGAAATTAATTTTTAGTTATTCCAGCTAACAGATATAAGAATATATTAAAATTTCTCACAATTACTGTGTTCGATGAATACTTATTCTGAACCGTGATTCTTATTAATATTTAATCGAAGACTGAATGTTAAGAGTTTATAAGATCTTAATAATCCTTCCTTTTAAAAATAGTAAATATTTTATTTTTCTCTTGAACTTGCATGCGTTGCTCAACATTCATTGCGTTCCTTTTTTATTGAAGAGGCTCACTACGTCCCTCGCAGAGAACAGCCGCGTCCAAAAGGGTTAATCAAGCTTGAATTTCGGCGCGAAGCATAAGAGTGAAACCAGCCTCGATCAGGAACACGAGAAGATTAAAAGAAGAGTAGGGGCTGGGAGTAAAAACAAATTTCTCGAGCGGTCGTTTACGACTATAAATTCGCTCGCGTCGCGAGCAAAGCGCAAGGGGAGCGGGACAGCCGCGTTAAGCGTCGCGCCAGCAAACATAATAAGAGGATCCGTTTTATAAGGCCTCACGGCGGGCGATCCTCGCGAATCCGACGTTCCCTACACGCGGCCTTCCCGAAACACGCGGCTACCGCGAACCGGTTCGCCTAACTGCACCCGTAACACGTATGCGCGCCGGCAAACGTCTTATTTATCTGACATTACCGGTTAATTGCGTCGGTAACCGCCGACGATATTAATATTCGACCGCCCTACGCTCCCTTCAGGATTGCACTGCTTGGGGGCGTATGTTGGAATCACGAATGGAAGACTCGTTTAACGTTGGTTTGTAATATAACATACTACATAACAGTAGTTTCGTACATATAGGGTTGGTTGGAGATCGTAGTACACCCGAGAAGTGTATAACTTTATGCGAGAAAATAAAACAAAAATTTTGGTAAAAGAATTTTTCGTGCATGACTTCGTTTTCGAGGAAATGGTTTTTCTAGTTTGTTGACTTTTCAATGTGTAATACATAATATACATCGATGGTCCGATACAAAGCTGTATGTTTATGACGAAATCCATTTTCAAAATGAAGTATCGATGTTCAAGCTGAAATAATTGATAATTGAATAGCAGAACCCGACGAATGTGATCATGTTTTTCAAATGAATTCGCGTAATTTTTGTGTGGCTTAAAAAATCACATTCCGATTATATAATGTGGTTTAATTACAGATCTGAGCAAATACTTGACGTTTATTTTTCATTCGTATATCTACTAGCCTACATCCCTATAAAATTCTTAAAGATAACAGAATGACAGTGATGTAAAAATGATAGAGGCAACCTAAAGAAATAAGGAAGAAGAATGAATGTAATAAATCGAAATAAGAAGACAAATCCTTAAATCCGACCTAATACTAAACACATGAGATGTGTGTTACATTTATCTACTCTTGTGAGATCCGATTATACAGACACATCACTGTTGCTAACATATCTGCAAATACAAATAAACACAGACTTTCAACCGCAATAATTCGTTCTCGGTTTAACGCTCGGTTAAACGCAGAAGGCCAAAGGGAGACGGTTGAAGTAACGATTGCCCGTGGCGAATGAAAGTACGATATTAATTGACTTATCGGTTGACATGTTGCTTAATTTCTCAAGCCGCAAAAACGGTACGCGAAAAGCGTCGTCTCGCAAGGTGATCCTTGTTTTTTCTGGATCGTCGATCGATCGTTATTTCTCGGAACCGTGCGAAACACAGAGCGGGGAGACGATCCGTGAAATTGGCCTTCGTGTAATGCAAAGATACGACGTCGGTTATTTCGTTACTTAAATTACGCTCTCTCCGCATAATAATTGTCGATGCGTGCGTTATTTTAAAGAGCATAGCGAGCACAGCTCTTAATAATCATTCCTCGCGACCGGATAGGTGGTTAATACGCGAGGTTAATGTCGTGAAATTAGCCTCGCATTAATGAGCCTCGTGGATCGTGCCGTGAACACGTAAAAACGGGAGCATCGCCGTGAAACGGGATGAAAGTCGGAAGCGTAACGGTAAAAATCGTGAAAAATATTTTAGTGTCCTTTAAACGGCGAGAGTCCAGCGCAGCGTAGAGAAGAAATATGGTAATGTTGATTTTAACTCGGTAATAAAACACGGCGTGTGAAGTGTTTGTCATTTACTGCGGAATGTCCACTTTCTTGCGGACTTCATAGACACGGGGTGGCCAGTGCTTTCTAGCGAAGCTGTACTATTACGCTCTAGGAGTAGAAATAAAAAGAAAACAGTTGTTACGTAGACGCGACTCCATGAATGTTTTGCTAGAAAGGAGAACAAATATGTGAAATGAGAATGAAAGAATAGATTTGCACTGTTTGTAGACGTAGAGAAAAATTAGGCTCACGGAAAGTTAGGCTAGCTACATGCTGATTCCATGTTATGGAATAGATAATATTTAAATTCAGCTATTATTTATCAATTCTTCTTCCTATGTTTTATTTTATCATCTGGTATAAGCCCTGATACTTTACCAAACTATACATATCCATGTCATTACTTTATATATCTTCATGTGGTCAATTCGTATTTTTTCAATAAGTGATCTCGACTGATTCGTAATATTCTCAACACAATTACATTTACTTTCATGAAATTGTATTTTGCATTTGTAACTTATGTGTCTTTTCAAATCAAATAATCTCGTTAATTTGCAAAGAAACTGGCCAAACTAAAAATCCAAAATATTAAAATAAAATGACTCCCACCGAGGTCTCGTGAAACGTTTAATTCATCATAAAATCATGTTCGTTCATGTTGCGCATGTTTACCTTTGCGTTAAACCGAGAAATCGGAGATCGAGAGTCGTAGTTTCAAGCGAAACGAAACCACGAGCACCCATTGAACCGCGATAAATCGGCGTCGCTCTGTATCGACGCACGATGATCTTTTTAATAATGCAACCGTAATTCCCTTTCGCCGCGGCGTCGACCACTGCAAGGATCGCCGTGCACCAAGCCCGATTATACAATCCAAGAAATCAATTAACGTCGACGAGAGAGGTAACGAACGCCGACCGCTTCGCTCGGCTCGCGCGGCGCGTAGATTCGAATCACTGATTCATTGCGGAGGCGCTAATTGATAGTAAAACTACAGAAATGAATAACTGATCTTAGTCGATCAATCGCTACTGCCGAGCTGCTCCATACATAAACATCGGAACCTCGATATTTCACGAAACGCATCGGTTTTAGAAGCGTTTGTTCGGCGGTTGTTCGATTTTTCGTGCAATTTCAATTACAAGCGATTCGAAAGAATCATTTTATTTGCTCTTTTTGGGGTCGAAATCAATCATCTTGATGGCTTTCAGAACACGCATTTAGACTTAATTATCGTAACCGTTACGAGAAGAGATAATAATGTCAAGAGTTTAGATTAAATGCGAGATTCATGAGGTGTTTGTAAATGATGATACAACATTACAAAGTGGTATCCAATTTATGGACAAAGAATATTCAAAGTACGAAGATATTTAAGAAGCATTAACCTGAGGAATGAGGCCATTGAGAATGTATTTTGAATTATTGTAACGAATAAAAGCCATCTGAATAATATTCAATCCTACAAGCAGTGCTCGTAAATCATTATACAGAGCTTCTATTCGTCACCTATTACTTAAATAAAAATCTACCCGTCTCTACCTTGCACCTGTATGCAAAGCAGGCTTATCGTCTATACTTCATCTCGTATTTTACAATTTCAATCACTTAAGAAGTAGATCAATCATTCCTACATTAATTTCACGTATAAGAACCTGTCGACGATGTTTTGCATAGATTAAATTAATACCGAAGAAATTGGTAAGCAAATAATACTGCAAAATAGAGAATATTCAACCATCACAGATCATAATACAAGGTATAATAGCACAATGCACCAAGATAGAACGTGATTCTTTCTCGAAATCATTGTCACATTTCCATTGGCTTGCTTGTCTCAACAATGTCAGAAACACCCGTCAGCGAGTCAAATACTATCTCTGTCGAGTAAAATACTATCTCTACCTTACGCTTCTACACAAAACAGGCGTCTTATCTCCTATATCTCGTCTCGTATTTTGCAGCGTCTATTTTTCCATCGCGCAGCGTCGCCCGTTTCGAAAGACAGGTCAGCGCAAAGTAACCGAGGAGACCCGCATGTCTATGGGACGTGTAAGATCCCGTTTCGCGATAAAACGAAATAACAAGTCGACAGAGAGCGGGTAATCCGGTTAATCGATCGCTCAGAGATAATCGATAATGTCGGTAATCCATTCTAGGTGGTCCAACGAGCACGGTGCAATCCATGGTAAATGATGCGTGTAATGGCTGTCAACGGGTTAGATGCCGCACATCTTCATTCGTTATTAATACCCACCCGTTCGATCGTAATGGATCGCTAATTAGAACGGTTCTTGTCGCGAGACATAATATTCTAGCGCGGTGCGCGGTTTCGCAATATTCCTGATCGACGTTTTAATCCATTAGACGCGCGATATCGGTATAATTGATATCGCAGCACCGCGATCCCATCCCTGCGTTGTATCACGCTATTAATCATGCACGGTGATTCTTTTCTATTAGCTTTGAGCGAACGGTGCGATTGTTTCGACGTCTCGACAACGGAGATGATTCAACGACGATGCCTCTTTTATAATTAATTTAGGTCGAGGACGCTGATGGCGCTGCAACGTCCGGGGCTCGGCGAAATGTTCGTTTAATCATGTGAATTTTTTAATTATTTTACGAAGACGTAACACGTTGAGCGAATTTTCAAGGAAATCACCGTCAGATCACGCGCACTGCTCAGATGCGCCGGTATTGTGGTATACATATAAATGCATTAACGATACGATCTTGTAATTAATAAAAATAGAATTATATATAAAAATTGTATTATCTATAAAATTGTATATGATACTCAGAACGTTTAATATTATTAACCAGTCAGCTTTGGCGTCCTCTTTCTACAGCGCGCACCTATGTGTGTCGTCCCAAAAATACACTTACACTTCTGCTATTCAAATTAATGAGTCAAGTATACTTGAAGTGACATAAAATACTGCCTTTCCTCCATCTCGAGTATACTCGTCAATCGCAGCTGATTGGTTAAACGTTGTTAAATACACAACGAACATGGAATTTAACAACAAAAGCTTTAATTTACGGTGTGTATTAATTAGTCATTGAAGGTAGTAAATGTACACATATTTATGAAAGAGGGTGAAGTCGCGAATCGATGGTACAGGATGATCTAGGTATAGAACAGATATCAGTGGATCAGTGGAGCAGCAATCGGGAAAAAAGATCCGTAGCCCGGAGTTCTGGTGGAATTCAGCGGCAATATCGGCTACAGGGCATGAAACGCGGGAGAAGAAAGGACCAGGGCGAGCATCGAGCCCAAGCGGCAAGAATCTCCTCTCTTCCGATCGATCGTTAGGGCCCCGCGGTGCGCGAACCGCCTCCGTTTCCCACAAGTGGCGCAGCGTCGTCGTCGAAGCGCCTGTTGCAACTGTTGGGGCCTCCCCGGCTCCTTATGGGGTTGCGCAGCACGGTCAATTTGCGTCTAGCAGAAGTCACGGGATGCCTTCGTGCGTCCCGAGCCGACGTCATAGCTGGCGCATAGAAATGTCAACCGCGGTGAAGCGCGCGTAAAATAAGATGTAGCGTCGCTGATAACAAGCGTCTCCCCTTTCGCCTCCCTCTGGGGCTGCCGCCACGGCGGATACGCTCAGGGGAAAAGGGAACACGAGAGGGATAGGGAGGAGTCGAACGAGGGGAAGAGTCGATCTGATAGCGCAGGAAGCCGGGAGAGGAACCGCCACGTCCTTACGGACCCCGTTTATGCAGGGCCCGCTTATACCTCGGCTACCGTCTTCTGCTCTCGTCTTCTCCTTCCTCTTCCTCCTCCGCCTATCTCGTCCCGTTCCCCTCTGGAGCCGTTTGCAACGTTTCTCGTTGAACAGGGTCGAGCTTGTAAATTTGTGCTCGCCTCCCTGATAAAGGCACAAAAGGGCCGCCGTTTCTTCGCCGCATTTGCATAATGCGCCGCGAGAGGAGAAGGTGGACGGCGTCGGCGCCCGATGTGATGACTGATTTAAGGCGGGCGTACACGGCCACGGCGATCACGCCGGTCCCGGTAATGATTCCACGGGTTTAAATGAAATCGGGCGAAAGCGCGCGACGATGCAAATTTACAGTGGCGGACCCTTTACGGGGGGGAGTGCAACCGATGATTTTTGGTTCGAGGATGCCTCGTGGGTTTGCAGAACGACGACGTTTTAAGTGAGGTTCTAGCGGGGGGTGAAGAAGGGAGTTCGAGGGATTCAATAACTGTTTCAAACTGTTAAGATGGAATGCGCCACGAGGGGATCGAACTATCCAAAAATGTTTTTAGAAAAATTATTTGATACGAAGAGAGGCGTAATACGGAGTAAATAATTTGTTTGTAAGTGGAGGAGATTTGAACAACATATAAATAAAGCTTTATAATGTAATAAATGACTTTGTATGATAGGTAGATGAATTTGTCTAACCAAGCGCTATCTCTTGGACACAAATACGCGAGGTTTCGTTTAAAAAAATTAATTTAGTGTATAGTTATTCTCTATTATAAAAATTAATTTCGTGAAACTATGGCACTATTCCATGAACCAAAATTATATCATGTATAAAAAGCTGAAATATCAGCTGAAGATACTTGCGATAAATTCTATCATTTCTCTTAGATACTAAAAGGTCTAGTCTCAATAAAACGGGCAGATAAGTCACGCTTCGTAAACTCAGACACTGCACCGATCTCAACCAAAGAGACTTCTGATCATTTCTATCACAAATGTATCTATGCGAAGAAATACCAATGCGAAGAACAAAACCTACATGCCACCAAAGAGGATAGTTTGACAACTCTAAAAGCCAAGTATGAACGACTCAAATTCGCAGACTGTCGCTGAACTTGCGACGCGTTCCTTCGTTGCCCCGTCCAGCGAAAAAGGAGGGACATCGTCGCGGTAATTCAGGTCGTGAAGAAGCTGAAGATCGTCGGAGGAAAGGAACGAGCAGACTGGAGGGGGCGAAAAGTTACGGCTGTCAGAGCAACCGAGGATCGCTCGAGTGGAAACGGCTCTTCCGTAACAGTCAACCGTGGACTTTCTTCCCCCGATTCGATCGACGATATTCGCGAGTCGCCGCACGTTTCTTCCATTACCGGCACGTCGTAAATAAGATGCGACGACGCTGAGAAATTATCGCGGGCATCTTTCAATCGACGTTCTTTTGCCACGGGTGGAAAGCGGCCACGCGGGTCATACATCACGTGGACGATGCTCGAACTCGACTCTGGTTTGATAACGCTGCCGGTGTTCTTTGGCCGTATCTCGGTCCGGGCTCTGCACCCGGGAACAAATTGCGAGCGTTTATAACGCGTGTCGCCTATACGTCACGACTTTCAGCGGAGCGCAAGCGGAAGTCGTGGCGCGGGTGATTTATTTATCGACCCGGTCCACTTAGCCTTCCGGTATTAACGAGCAGCCTTTTTGTTCCAGAGTTTGCCACGACGCGGGATACTCCTCGGATGATTCGGCAAATTTAATCTCAGAGTTTCGTGCTGAATGATTTTTCTACGGTAGCTTGGAGACCTCTGATATACATCCGCGCTCTGAAGTATGTGGACACTTCCTTGATAGAAATTAATATAGCGAATATATTACAGTAATAGACGCTAGCGAATAAAAAATAAAAGTATGTGGACTATAAAAAACTAAATAATGTTAAAATTTCTTCTTAGATACTATTAATTTCTTCATTATATTCGAAGTAATCTCATTTATTTCGTAGTATTTCGCCATAAATGTGTTCGATTGTCGAACCGTTATAAGGAGGAATAGTAGAGGTTGGGTCTCAGGGTTGCTCGTTCGGTGACACGAATTAACCCCGAGTGCCGCGCCCAGTATTTACGATACGTCGTCCGCTGTTGAGAACGAGTCTTTATGACTCCAAAAAACAGTGTACGTGATCATTAGAAGGATGAAACTGTGGTGAGAACGGCAAAACCTTGATGTCTTAATCAGTAGTTAACACGATCACATCATAGATATTATTTCAAGATTCTACAGTAAATTTTGGAAGCCATTAAGAGTAGAATAATAATATTTAAAATACAATTTAGTACCGATATAGGTATCTATGACCAAAATTAACGCAGTTACTAATTAAATAATAAAGCAAGTCTGAGCTCCGAATATCTAAGCTCTAAAAAATCACTCCAAAATTGAGATAAATATACACTTAAGAAACTATACAGAAAAACAGAATATAAATGAATGAATAATTCCAAATTAAACAGTAATTTCAAACATCGTATTTAATACATCAATATGTCTACGTCTAGTAATAAAAATTGCAACAGAAATCGAAAGGTTGCTTAAAAATTATACAGAATACGTGTTCAGAAAGTCACGTGATAAGCACACTCTGAACCAATAAATAAATAAATAAATCCATACCCAAGAAACTGCACAGAGAGACAGATTATATTACTAACACTAGGTTTAACAGTGGTTTCCGATATCGATAGCATGCGGTCTACATCGAGCGTATATTCAAATGCAACAGGGGTCGAAAGGTTGTCTAGAAATTGTGCGGAATACGTGTCCAGAAAGCCATGGCGCGAACCGATAGAAGGTTCGGTACACCGAGCACCAAGACCATCCTTGGAATATCGATTGACCAAGCTCCGCATCTTCGAACCTAGCCGGGGTCGAAGGGTTACCTGGGAACCGAAAGGGCTACGTGTCCGTAGAACCACGCACGTTGCAAGAAACTCGCATTATACGAGGATCGCAAGAAGTTTTAATCTCGCCCGGGATGATAATGAATGCCGCGCAACTGGTTATGAATGGCTCGAGCATACCTGGCCGCGATTTTTCCGCAAAACCCGCGAGGTTACGCACTCGCATACTTTACGATTATTAGAGGGCGTAGCTGCTTACCGAGGAGGATCTCTTTAACAGAGGATGCCACGGCTGGTACGAACCGGTCGCGAGTTTCAGAGGACGATTCGCACGCTTGGAGAAAGAAAGTCCCCTTACTGAATTAACCCTTGCCGTGGAATGAGTCCCAGTGGGATTGACTCAAACGAATTAAGTTTCTTTGCTCGCTCGCGGGAGTTTCTTCGCGAACGTTGCTCGGTGATGACATTATGACGGGGTTTCCGTGACTTGTAAGTGAAAGATCGCCGGTTCTGGTAATTTCATGCGTGTACAACCTATTAGATGGATTCTTGTTGGTTCTTGGGGTAGCCCACGGTTCTTGAGCTGTTTCGTTGCCACGCATACCAAGGAACTCTACTTTTGTACCGTTTGGAACGAAATACACTGGTCGAGGCGATCGAACGAATTGATTTTATCAAAGGACAAAACTTTCTTAACATTTGTGACCGGTAGATATTTTGCGTTTCTAATACCAAGTACCGACGAATAAAATTCTGAAGCTGGACATCGGAAATTTGTATCGTTAGAGCGAAAATACAAATTACAAAATATCTTCCTATAGAGTTATCTACGACTTGCGCAATATCGACTGACAACATCGGAGTACTTCTTTAGCGTATAAAAGAATCGTGTACGCTTGTTTCTTAAAAAAGCTTGTCCGTACGAATACAAATACGCAGGAGTCAACTCCGATCAGCTTGCGCATCCAACCGCATTCTACGAGTAAGTAGTTGGTGGAATACATAAAAGGTTGCAGCTCGAAAGTAAGGTCATAGTAGACATACGTTACTGTCAACCTTCATCGTTGTTTTCCGCTGCAACCTGAATCCACTTGTGCAGTACTTCCCACACGTTAAGGAACACTACGCGTGTTTATCTACGATGAACAGTGATTTCTTCGATAAGATAATTTTCTACTTATTTAAATCACGATTGTAGTCCTCATGACGGTATAAAATGCAAGTTTGAGTTCATTAAGACATAACACATGATCACGAAGAAGTAGAGTGAAAGAGAACTAGACTTTTACAACTTCACCTCAACCTTAATTTTTTAACAAGAAATAAGACTTTACTGTTCGTATAGAAAGACCTGTATCATCTTCAATAATAATAAAAATAAATTGTGTATCTTGTTCAGGTTGGAAAAATTCAATTGAAGTTTAGACAAACTTCACACTTAAGAAAATGTTACAATTATCGAGTAAATTGGCCAACTTTCTCTGTGCCTTCCATTTTCCCTCGATCTGAAATCTCTAAAATACTGGAACCACCGTTCGAAAGGAAAACCGATATCCCCGAATTGGTATCGATACCGGCGACGAACGCGATGAGTCAGCGTGGCAGAGTTGAACGGATCGGAGGACTCGAACGCACGTCGCGGAATTATGCGAATAATTAATTTGAATTAGAGGACGGGGGCCAGAGGGAGGAGTTTATCAGAATATGCTCTTACCGCGGGGACATTTGAATGGGCATGTAAGACAGTCGTAACGTCGAATCGGCCAGCGAGACTATTGCCAGCGAAGCACGGTAGCCGCGGAAAAGAGAATGCGAGGGTGTTTTACGAGCAAAAGGGATCCCATGCGTGTCCTCCCCTCTTTCATCCGTCCTCTTTCCCCTCCAGGACCCGATCCTTACGCCCCTTCCTCGAGGATCGTTCCACGGCACCGCGGAGGCAACTCTCGTTAGTCGGCTTCTTCTAACTTCTCGCACGCATTGTTAGATTAATTAATAGGATATAATGGGCGTTCTCGCCGCGATCGTTGTCTTCCCTTTATAAAGCCGGTCTCGAGCAGCGGTTTCCTTGGAGGGAGGAACTCCTCGTTCCGTAAAACACACTGGTACCACCGGGATAAACGTCGATTCAGAGGGACCCCACTTCGCTTCCGTTACGTTTGCTTTTTGCTCGTCGTGCCTCGACTTAACCTCTTCAGGGGTACCGGCAAGTATGCGAATGTTTATTCGACGAAAACGTAGTAATTTTAACAAATGACCACTGTGATTGCGAACAAATATCGGTAATTAAATTTCTGGAGAATACAACGCGGCAACATTGTCACGATCTATTCCGAAGAAAATAATTTATCCCTGAAAAGCTAAGTGAATTTTTAGAGTGCATATTTAATAACAATTTGTATGATCTAATGCATCCGTGCATGCTCTGTTTCATCACGACAGATATTCTCATTCAAATAAATAAATAAATCGCGGAACACCTCAAAAGTCCATATACTCTTCATCCCTGATTTAATATCTTTCTGTATCAAGCAAATTGTCCCTATTCGTTACACGGCCAAGCTCGATTCGCCGTTCGCATTTCAGCAAACACTGCCGTTGCCCAACCTTCGTCACGCAAGATTACACCTCTCGCAAACTTGGCTGCTTATCTTTCCGCGTCCAAACGCGCTCCCATCTTCATACCTTATTTAATTTACGATTTCGCTGTATCTTCTCCACCGACTACGCTCTCGTATCGCCTTGTTCAATATTTAACCTTTCGTGTTGTCGCACCGAGGCGACGACGCGTCTCGCGAACTCGCGAATTTACGCACGAAAATCGACCATACTTTCACCAACGGCCCCAGAGAATTTTTGTTTTCTCACCCGCTGCATACCTGCGGTTGAAAACCCATCTACGGCAAATATCAGACAAAAGAGGCATTTCGTACATTTTTATTTCGAATACTGTGCGCGACAGTTTCTTCAAACTTTGCATATTTATTTATATGCGGATACTACGATACTTGTAGTATTTTTTTTTAAATTTAAGACCTGAGCATAGTTTGTGCTCATATGCTGAACACGAAGTGGCACTCTAGTCGTGATTCAACGGAAATTAATAAATCCGAGGTGTAAATTAATTTTCTAAGAACTTGGATGCATTTTGTAAAATGTGTGAATGTAGAAAACATTGTACGATGAACTCCACTGATCACGATTCGCGATTCGCGCTGTATAATCTATAGCAGAACGGAAGAGTCTGTAAATGAATATTTTTAAATGAAAAAGAAATATATTATCTTGAAGTATCCATAAATAAATGTGCAAAATTCGAGAGAGTTATTATTAACAGCGTGTAAGAGAAGAATTTACGAAATGTCTCTTTTTAGCGCCGTGGAGCGTAGCATAGCGATTGATCGGACAGGGGTATTATTTAGCGAGAGGATCGCAGTCGCAAGGGAAGGTTCAGCGATACCGCGACGGGGCAATATTTCGTCAAGATTCATCATTCCGTACGGGTGGGCTATTGCGGCCCATTAAAGGAGGCGAGAAACCTGGCAAATGATAAATAGTGCGATTACTGACCAGCGAGGCTGCGAGACTCGTGGCCACGGCACGTGAAATTGTCCAATCATCATCAGTCTGCGAATGCCTCGAATTATTCTTTCGCGAGGGTTATCTGCTCCCGCGATACGAACATTCGTCTTTCATGCCGGAAGCTACCGGTTTTAGGCGAGCCGCGACTCAAGAAAAGAAAATGGATCGAAAAACTGAATATCTCTCATCGAAGTGTGCCATCTATCTGATTTTTGAAATGTTTATTTCATAAACGTCCACTGTACGAATTAATAATACCGAAGGTGTAAATAGAATAGAGGATTAATGAAGAGTAAAATCACGACAAAAAAATAATCAACATGTTTTTAATGATGACGTTTAAAGGAAAATAGTAATATTCTGTTAGGAAAAGTGTCTGTTGGGCTAGTAATTTTGTTTTTATTCTAACATCTGTCTGTTGTAAAATAACCACCAACGAATTCACACAAAAGCATAGTAATTGTTCCAAAAGTAAATACATATTTTGAAAAATCTACAAAAACATTTGTTTCCAATATTTGCATGATCAGCTGTCTTCTTCCCTAAATTGTTACTCTTCCTAGATTTAATTCCCACAAATCCAAAGATTAATGAAACGATATATTAGAACACATGGTTGCGAATGTTCCCAGACCGGAAAATTCGTCGTTTTAACAAATTGACTGCCAAACTAATCATTCTGAAAATTCCTACCAGGCTGAAATTTTGTTTCGATACAATTAAAAATGATACAATCTACCATTTGCAGTAGAACTCACTTCTGTAACCTCTTTTAAATTCATCGATACTACTCACATTTATTTTCTTCGACACCTTACCTTCGGTATTGATGTATTTAATTCTTTAGTAAGAATCCTTGTCACCCACATATAGGTGACGTGGCGATCAACCTGTTAAAATAGTTCTTCTTAATTCGCCAACCGTTTTCAACGTAGCTCAAATTTGCAAGCTAGATTTAAAAGCGTTTGCTAACGGCCACCGGAGGAGGGCTCTGACGCTTGTTAGACATTGTATCGGTGGTATCCACGCGAGTTTTGAAACATAAACCAGAGCGATTTGCAGCGTGCCGGCATAATGAAGGAGGTTGCATGCAAGATCGTATTTATACACCCGGGGCGCTATACGTCGCGCGTGCCAGCACTGGCACGAAACGCAATGCCCCGTTGATGGAGGTAAGCCGCATGTAAAACAGCGTGTGGGATTTTATGGGATCTCAGATTCACCTTGCTCGTTTAAACTATCTCTCTCGCCAACTTACCCCCCCCTCCCCCCTCTTTCTTTCAGCGTCCCCTAGATCTTGGTCTTGTTCGAACGATCTTGGCGACAAGTTTGGTACAACTTCTCCATTAATCCTCGATTCTGTTTACGTTCCTTTCTTCCTAAGTCTGTTACCTAATATTTAATTCGTTCCATGTAAATAAATATACATTTGTTTGCCACATTGAAAAGGGAAGACTAAAATTAATACGTAAAGTTATTAATATATTGGGCGGTCTGGAAAGTCAACTTATTCTATTTTCAGGTATCACAGCACAAATATAAAAATTCGAAATTCCAACGCCTTTGAGTTTTTCTTAAAAATTGCCACGAACTTCCTGGACAATGGAATGTTAATGTTAACGCGCTAGTGGATGCTTCTTCCACCGATAAACGCCGATCTGCGGATAAAAACGGTTCGACGTATTGTTGACTCGTTCCACTTGAACGTTGCCCGAGGGAACGCTGACGCACGTGTATATGTATATTAGTTCAGGAATCGAGGTAAACGTGCAGGAAACCCGCGATCGGACAGACCCCAAGGAAAGGAGATTGCTTACCTCAATCGAAAACGATACCTACACGGATTACGTACGATCGAGATCGTAACTTCACCCCGAGGACTTTACTCGCACAGGAATCGGATCGTTCAAGCGTTTCAGATACCGTGGCCTTCCAAACGTATCGAATGATCATGCGTGCGCGAACGAGGGAAAAACAGTTGTTATTAAACAGGCAAATTACAGCTAGATTAGTTCGTTCGTTTTTCACTAAAAAAAAGCTGTAGAGCCTTTTTGAAACACGCTGTATTCTTATCGCGTCGATTTGCCGCATAGTTCGAGCGCGGGTAGAATGCAACGAATGCAGCCATAGACGAAAGAACGGCCATCTTCAGAAAATCCCAGCGGACCCCGTCGCGCGGCAACGGCATTCTATTGCCTCGAATACTGCCTGGAACGACAATTACGCAGTTCGTTAACTCCAACGCCATTAATATCAACGTTTCAATACGATCGACTGTGTCCACGGCGCGGCAAACGTCTTCATTATCGGCTTATTTACGCCCACGTTGCACGCCAATTTTTCGTTCGGCGATCTCTCAAAGTCTAATCCGCGTATGCCGTTAGCGACGTCGAGATTCCAGCGCGAGACATAATCCCTCGATCATGAGACTTCGCTGCACGACGTCGACGATTTCGCTTACAATGTAAAAGACGCGCGAACGAAGCTGGGAAAATTATTTTCCATTACGTATTCATTTTTACAGAGAACACAAGCATTTTGTACACCGACAGGTGTACAGTTTAAAGCGTTAACAGTCGTTTGATGTGGTTAATAATATATGCGAAAAAATACTCTCGCGAGCGTTCATATTTAGGTGACTTCCTAGGTGACTTTTCTTAGTTTATTATTAACAACAGTTTATTATTTTCAACCTGGCAGTGCGCTTTATAGGAAAAGCGTAAACAGTCCGACAGGACTATCACTTAAAGAAAAGCAAGCAACCCGGCACTACACTAACAAAACGCGATATTTCGTCGGCAAACAACAAACGTACCGAACGAATCTGTTGATGCAACGGCGCAATTGTATCGAAGCCACGTAACGGGTTCCCCCCACGGAATGGCAAATAATAATCGGGCGGGAAGAATTGAAATCGGCAGACGCGACACGCATCGCGACGCAGCTGCAACAGAGCCGTTAATCACAAAACGGGGAGAAGTACGCGAGACGAGCTAGCCAGGATAATAGTACGCCGAGTCGAAAGTCTACGGAACCTAGAACGAGAAGAAAAGGCCAATGCGCGGACAATGTGGCAGCAAGGAGGACAGGGAAGGGACACATAGTAGAGAAGAGTCAGCGTCCACAATCGGATTGTGACGCGTACGTCGAGCACCTGTTTCCATAATTACGATCCCCTTAAGATCCGTATCGGCGCCCGCAGCCAGTCGCGTTATAGTCTTCGAGCACGCCATCGCGACATGGAATCAACTACGAAAACGATAGTCGTGTCTATCAGTGGTAGACACCGTCGCAATTAACCTTTGCACGTGGAATTGCAACTTTGAGATAATACCGAATGTGTTTTTTTTTCTGATTTTATTATATCTGATTTTATCTGATTATATATTATCGTGCGATGTTAGGTTGTTCCAAAAGTTCTTCCATTTCATTGATCTATAATATATAAAAATGAAAGCCCTGACTCACCGACATATGAACGCCCAGGCTAAATCCTAATAAAGTTTTGATTTGTTTGAATGCGCAATCTGAAATTAAAAAGCAAGTAAATATCGTGCCAGCCGATGCAATATTTTAACCTTCTGATTACAATTTTTTTTATGCATGGGAATAAAAAAGTGCACAAGTAAATTTTGCCTAGCTTTTGCAAGCTTTCACCATAGAAAGTGTCAAATAAAATATACATCTCTCCAGTCGCATTTAATTCGTAAAAGTAATAAATACGAAGTGAAATCAATAATTCAGAAGAAATCATTTCCTTTCAGTTATAATTGCGTGGTAGCTGGCACAAATTTTTACTGCGCCGGGCAACTCTTTCCTTTTCAAAATCCGCGTGTAGCACGTACGTGAGAACGAATTTATTCGTTTCATCGATGTTAAGAGGCTTCATCTTAATTGGCAGCGGTATCGAATCACATCTTACTCGTGCCACTTTCGTTTTTCCTTTTACACCTCGACCGAGAAAAATCTTCCGGATTTATTATACGAATTACGCAATGTCGTCGTATTAATACGCATGGCAATATTTAAGACGCCGCTTTCACTTCAATTAACGGCTAGGAAAGTATGACACGCTAGATTCCCTTTTACACTCCTACATTTCCAGCAAAATCATGCAATCATCGTTAATTATTACAACTGCATTACATTGGGTATTCGAAAAAGTTCGTGGCGTTTTGTTGCTCGATCAAGGCAACATGTAAGCATGTGTTCTTTCATTTTAAATAAAACAAAAAGTCGAGCATGTTCGATACCATTTGTGTTTTATTAAAATACAAAATTTCCAGAACCCTTTTTGCAAGATCCTTTATAATCCATTAATACTCGTTCACGTAAAATGACAAAATGATGCAATTTATAAAAACAAAGATGCGTTTCTATTAAAAAATATAACGAAACTATCGAATGCACTTGCATCGTTGCATTTACATAAATAATGTCGTCCTGTAAATATTCACTCCGAACCATACATCTTCCTTTGGCATTTCTCTCCAACAGCATTGATAATGGATTGCATTGCTTAGGACTCGTTACACCTCCTTGGTCCAGCCTGTACATACAATATACCTTCTTCCAATTATCAACGCTCGTCTCCTAAACGGTTGATTAGCTTCTTAGGAAGGGCAGATCATCGCGAGGAGAATTCCTCCAAAAAAATGTCGAGATTCCCCGGCGGTCGTTAGCAGGTGTTATCGCGTCCGGTTAATGGACCCCAGCGGCTCGTTTTCCGCGTAGCGGCGCCGCGGTTATCCGCGCGGCAGCGTATCGTTTTCCCATGGCCGATAACGATCGCGTGAGTTACGCTACGGGCCGCGTTAACGAACGACCGCAAAGTCGCGGCCTGCATAAGGCGGACCGAATTGCATCACCGGTACAAGCTCGATGACGTAGATGCGTGGCGATTGCGTAGATGCAGTTGAATTTCACGGCCTCGCGAGCTCCCCTTGACGAAGGGAGGGAAAGACACGGAGGGGGCTTCTGTCGGTGGAGAACGGCCGATCGATGGAAAATGACGACGTCGAACGGTCTCGTTAGCTCGAAGGACGAGAGCTGAGATGCGATATCTGCTGTTACTTATTGCCCATTGTCGAGGAGGCCGTTCGCGTCGCGCGACCGCGTCCCTCGCGCGGGAAGCAACGCGCTGTGAAAAAGCTATTAGCCGCCTAGGCGCGATCGGAGCCTCGACTTTTCCCCACGAGTGAACCTCTACCGGTTTTCGTTATCGTCTTCCTTGCGAACTGGACCTCGGGAGGATTTATTTTCCCTGGGTGCTGTTCCATGTAACAGGTGGGAAGCGGTCGGTTACAGTTTGACCACCGCTCCAGATTATTTCATTTATTGGTGACTAACTGCGCACCGCGGTTTCACGCGCATGGAATATTATTTTCATAACTTTCGTTTCGTCTGGAACGATACATGCGTTGCTTTCGAGATTTAAAATCGTACCGAACCGTTTAAAATTACCGACAAACACAACCGACAGTAAGAACCATAAAAAGAGGGGCGACACAGACGATGCGAAGAAGCACGCAAATGAAATACGTATGTATATTAAACAGATCCGTTACCGTTCGAATGTTTGTTTTCGCGCAACGAAACAGAGAGACAAGAGACGCATCATTTAAATTTTGATATTTCCGAAGCATATTCCTATAAAAGTCCCGTTTCAACGATCAGGAATACGAGTTTCCTTTTAAACTTCGTCGACACCTTTCCTCTTGAATGTTGCGCCAGTACACTTGAAATAAAATGTCTATTCTCCCAACCGAAAGCACTCGCAGCATTATCTCGTTTCGCGGAGCGGTCCGAGGAAAGAAACAGCCGCGTTTCCGGTCAATATAAATTATACGTAATATCACGTTACCGGGGCGGTGTACGCGCGCATATCGCGGCCGTCTGGCCAGCCTGCCTGCCATTTTTTCGAAACCGGCGGAATGCAAAACGCCGGCCAACAATACCAGACAATAAGCAGGCATTGCCGGAAGGCTCAAAAGTTATGCCGAAGTGGGTGTCTCGTGGGTGGGACAAACCCGCGGAGGTATTCAGGCTCGATCGAGAGGAAGACGAAGAGGAAGAGGTGAAGGATGGTGGAGGAGGATTCGAGGCGAAGCTGGAAGAGGAAGCCAAAGGCCAAAGAGGGAGCGCGGGCATTTCTCCGTGAAAGAGATCTAACGGATCGAGGCTCGAGTACGCAACAACGATAAGAGCCACGGCGGAAGCTCTCGTTCCTTTGTCGTTGCACGCGTATATACGTAAGACTAACCACCGTTCGCGGTCTGCTTCCACCGAGCGTAACACCGTTCTTCCATTTAGCTACCCAGAAAAAATCGGAGCGGGTGAACTCGGCCCTGTTCGACGCCAGCCTTTTCCCATTGGCTCATCCGTGATCTAAGAGGACGACGGCGGAACAGGGACAAGGTTTCGCGACAGGGTTGACGAAGGCTGCCGAGGACGGGCTTTCCTCAGCTCCTCGCAGAAGATTATGTTGTCACGCGACAAGGTGAAGCGACGAAATGTGTTTCCTGTTGGGGAGCAGTTTTCCTTAATTTTTTTTTTTAATTAACACTACGCAACACTAATTAACGCTACCGACGGGTAGCGTTTGGACACTTATATGTGTACTTAAATTTAATAATATTGTATATTTTCGTGATATTAGTATTACTATATTTATATAATATTTCATAATTAACTCCATAAAACAAAGAGTTGAGAGATACGACGAAATGATGTACATTGTCTTTTAAAATTCCCTTTATAATATGAATTCAAATAAATATTGAAGAAAGTTCTGTGCTTTTCAGGAAAGTTACTATAAATATAAAAAGTTCTGACTATACCAAATGCTTCGACATTCAAATTTAAGATTTTTCAAAAAGCGGAGTTAATCGATTTATGCTCGTTTCAAAATATATCTTGTAATTTTTATCTTCGCCCTAACGATACAAATTTGCGGTGTCCAGCTTCAGAATTTTATTATTTTCGTCAATACTCGGAATGAAAAAAGGTAAAACACCGTCCAGTCGCGAATGTGTTAATCTATCTAAATTTAAATTCTTCAACTCTAAGTTCGTTTAATCTGATAGAGTAGTCTATAATCTCCGGCTGTATACTTGATACACTCGCAATTTAGTTTTTATTAATATATGTATTTCGTTAATTCCATTTCCATGTACATCACCGTCAGAGTGCAATTGCTCAACCACTCGTCCGTTGGACATCTACATCCTAACTCACGCGTTCCTTGATCAGGACCAGGACAGTTATAAATTTAACAGAATATCGTATATATACATGTATAAATAAACCGAATTCCAGAAGTTCATGTCAATTACTTTGCCTGGAAGAAAATTGCCTCGAAACTGGTAAAAATAAAAAGAGTACCACCCGAAGTAAACCTTCGCGATTTTCCTCTTACGGTTCTACCAAGAATCGTCTCGACGTCCAAACGCAGTTACGTGTTTCCCCGACTTCGTCATTAACGATAAACCTTCGACGCCGTGTGACGCCGCGCGGAATTAACGAGTCGACCCACACAATGCTGGAAATAATTACTATAAACGCATAAGGAAACCGATCTGCGCAGGTGTATCGCCCGTTGTTGGTTTCGATCGGTGACTCACAAAGATGGGCTGCTTCTAAATCACTCCTTCGCAGCTCATTGTTCCGCGACGATACATTATCAGTAAAAACGGACGTTTGGATTCGCCGCGGCGGAGGAAGAATGTGTCGCGCGTTTCTCACCGTGGACACTAATTATTCTCTCCGTACACGAGGATCTCTCGCCTGGCCTCGCGATCTTTAATTAAAGCGACGCCAGTGCCGAATGAGACGGGAAAATTAAACGGGAGGGAGGATTAATAGACAGCACAACCGCCAGATCATAATCGCGAGCAAAGGTTAACGCAGCCCCGTCATTGTTACTCGGCCGATTTACAGCGTGGCCATTCGGGGTAGCTTCTCAATTATCGCGGAAAGGTTGACGCTTTCGCTGCCGTCGTCTAGTTTATACCGCTGCGCTAGCGCGAAACACGGTGGTTCGGCTTTGTTTATTGCTACGGTTCGCACGTGACTCGTGGTCGTTGCGCTTCGTTGCGCTCTGAACATCGAAATTCGTAGAAGATCCACGGTGCAGTATTAAATGGATCCGCTCTCCACTATACACGCAGCTCGTCAGACCCTACTTCTAAGAATTCCACAAATGTGAACTTAAAGCTAAAGGCTAGTGGACTATATGATCTTCAATTCATTAAAAATCAGTTGCTTAGGACAACATCGTACGAACTGCATTAAAAATCATTGTCGCCAAAGGAACAAAGAAGCTATATAATCGCAAAGGACAAGAGTCCGTCCACCCTATAGACTGCACAACCGAACGCAACGATCGCCCGGAAAAAATCCCTCGCTCGGAGAGCAAGGATGGATCCGTGTAACCGGTGATCTCTCAACTGGATCTATCCTGCGCTTAAAATTGCATTTCACCCGACCACGGGACTTCCTATTACCGGCAGGTATCGTCCGTTGTATCGGCTCCCACACGAGAACCGATTATTCCGCAATCGGCGGAACGTCGACGACGCCTTTCTACACCTGCGCCACCGTGGGCTTATCTCTTCGGCTGCTCTCTATTTCTCCCTTCCTCTTGGTCTCCCCGTGTCTCGTGGAAACGGCAGAGGAATCAGCGAGACAGACCGAGAGAAAGAGAAATAGAGAGAAGGGGTCTCTCCCGTGGAAGCGGTGTCGTTTATTCCCATTTAAGTAAAGTCAAGGTGACGGGACCTTGCGCACACAAATCAGTCAACCCTCGTGGCGAAGGCTCTGCCGAGAGGCGTCCAATCCATCTCGGTGAAATCACCCTCTCTAGTCGGCCCTTCTCGTCCCGGACTCGTCCAACGTCCTCGTAGTCGTCGGCACGCTGGACACCGTGAGAAAACCCGATCGCCGCCGCGGTATCGAGCCTCCTATGCATAAATACCTTGGGACGTGGTTTTTTCGTCAGGTAGTACGGTGATCTCGGATCGGTGCTCGCACGGACAATGATCTTGCGTCAGTCACTATTTTTGACTCGCGCCTTAGGAACGCTCGAATAGCTCCGATTCCACGACCGATAGCTGCTTCGCTTTGATCGTGCGCGCGCTCGCTGATCAAGGATACGCGAGCACCACGAGAACGAACGTTCTGCGGGATTACAGGTGGTGGTGTTTTGGACGGAAGCTTAGGGATGGAGAGATTAAGCGGTATTGGTAACTCTGGCTCCTTGGAAAAAGCGGAACAACTGGTGGAAGAATTTTCAAAATCAAAAGTCAAGGTAGTGTCAAGGTGGTCATACTCCTTAAGAGAGGATTCTTATCAAGAAGCAAATTGTTTAGGTAATGGTCGGAATTTTGTAAACTTCGTAGAATAACAAGATTTGAGGCAATGTCAATTATATGTATAAATGGTTCTGAGAACTTTTAACGAAAAAAGTCTTGCGATGAGAATCTCTTCGACAAACATTATTATGAATTCACTTGGACGAAAATTTCATCTCCCACTTAGTAGAAAAATAAAATTCTAAACATTTCGAAATAAAACTACGTGCTCTCAATCCCTTGCAAGTTGTTTGCAGAAAAAATAATTCGACCCATATACAGTGAAATTATCATCCAGATTTTCTATAAACTTAGGTGGTTCAAACTATGTGAAATCAATTTCGATACCAGTTTTCGTCTTTACAAAGTATCTCCTCGTTTCTAAAATCAGTAATCGAATTAATCACACATGCTGCGGAAAAACAAATTGCTATCCTCCGAAGATCGTATGCATCTTACGATTGGAAACCTTGGAGCGTGCTTTCTCACGGTTGTAATTACTGCACATTTCAACGCAGTACACGAACGCGTTGGAATACGATTGTATAACTTTCGTTCACCGAAATTACGTAAAATTAAATCCCCGCGAAAATTATGCGCCCATAAAAGCTTACGAGGGACCGTTACAGTCGAGAGTTGGTCAATCTGTGTCATAATCGCTGACATAATAAGAGTCATAATCTGCGCTGCATAGTAGAGATGGGAAAAAATTACATTAACAGTAGACGAATAAAAACACCGTATAGTGATATACTCAGAACGTATACGCGAGTTAGCTATTTCTTTATCGATAATGAAAAATGCTTTCAACTCCGTTATGTGTCCTCTTTGTTAAATTCATTTTATGAATTAATAAACATAACATATTTTTATGGACACTGTGTAGAAACAATGCTAAAGTATTATCGAATTATTAGATAAAAGTTTCAAACAATAACAACTGATCCTTTATGACTCGATACTAGTTCCAACGCTAAATTTAATTTCACCAATTGCTATCGAACAAACAAAGGAGACAGTGTTGTTTATCTCGTATTCGTTGTTTGAAACGTTTACCCAGACAATTATTTTGCCTCTCTGCGATGCACAATTGTAATAAACGTAATTCAAACGCATACCAACGCACACTCTGACGCAAAAAGCGAGGCCACCGTTCGACGACGAATGAGAGACCATGGCGGCATCCGTTAAAAAATCAAACGCTTAGTGGCATTAACGCGAACTGGCGACAAAAGTGCGCGGCGGTGAGCGTTTATCCGAGCTCAGATACCCCATAAACTGAGTTGTTTTTCTTCCCTACCGCGTCACCTTTCCACGCTATCAATTCTCCGCAATTCCACGTGTCCGAACAGTAATGGATCGACGCGATTTAAGTCACCCGTGATGTGGGATCCCCCTTGATTATCGTGTTGCTAATTAAAAATCTTCAGAACCCAGGTGGCGAACTGCCGTGCGAGATTATCGAATTAACATTCTTTCGAGAAAAAAAATGCTGGAGGATGGAAGGATTTCGACAATAATTTTTGGGGAAAGAATATTGCTCGCATACTTTGACTATATGTACGGAATATTAATGCTGAAAGTTTTCCATAGTTAGAAGATTATCGTGGAATATTCACAGTATTGGAACAATATTCTATGAAAAGGAATATTGTTTAAGGAAAGATGGCTCTTGAATAGTATAGTTTTTTTTGTAAGGATATTACTCAAAGCACGTATTTTTAACACCAAACGTACCGATGTTTATTTGTAACTATTATTTATATAAAAAATACATCAAATCTCGAAAAATGTCGATTTTCTCTGTTACACGTATTTCAAAGGCAAACGTGGTCGATATTCCGTAACATCTCCACAGCGTTCTAGCATCCAGCTCGCATCCAATGACATCATAGGACTTTCCCACGCATTAGAGAGGAAACCTTCTTCGAAATAAAGGTTGCCGCGTCAGGGCATGGATTCGCGCAGTGCGTCAGTCGTGTAACAGCGCGTATCGGGGGGAAAAAAAAGGAAAATAAAAAAAAGAGTACAGCGACATACCGAAAAGTATTGCTGGCGATCACCAAACTGCCTCGAAATGGGATACCCGTGTACTCGCTACTCGTGAAGATAAAAGAACCGTCGGTTAACTGGGTAACGTAACATACGGTTTCCGTGATTCCACGCCGAGGACCGAGTCGCTGGCTAATTACACTCGTAAAGATTAATTAGATTAACGCTAACCTATCGACCCGCGCCTTCCGTGCGCGGTCCTATCAGGCGAGGGGCTGTTCGTCACCGATGAAAAAGGAACAACTCGTCATAAGTATGCCTTAAGTGGTCCGTGCGCGGTGAGCGCATAACTACTCGTTTAAAATTGATAACGAAATCGACAGAAGTAACGAGGCCTCTCGCCAAAGAAATCGTTATGAAATCGAGCCACGCCGAAATCGCTGCTTCGAGGTTTTTTGCGTTGTCTATAATGGAGTTTTAATGGCACGTTTAAGTTAGTCAGGCTTTACGATACCGTTCGCAGGAGAGGATCTCTCGCGACGAGTTGTTCAATCTCGATTCTTTCCAATCGAAAGAGCTTAATTCGAGAGAGACTCGGAATATGCAATATCTTGCGCTCGATGTATCGTTATTGGCATTTAAAGTAATTTCAAATGAGTTTCGAAAGAGTTGGAGTCTCTAAAGGGTTGTCGATGATTTCTCCGAGGTATACTGCTTTGTGTTAAGTTTATTTAATCGATGGCGTTGTTTCAGGAATCATCACTGAAATTAGCTCAGGAACCTATCTATGAACCGTAACTGCTACGAATAGTTGTTCGAGATTCAACGAAATCTAAGATAAGCAAAGACTGTCGCTCGTAAGCCGCCCCTCGAGTGCAAAGTGTTAATACGAAACTGAAATCGCACGAATTTATAGACCGACCAGAAATCTAATCTTTGTTGTCGTTGTTTGTGCAATCAATTTTGAAAGAATTCCAGTGACTGGAATGCAGTCTCGACCGTGGACCACCTAGTTCGCAGTCAGGATTGGCGTGACGAGCGCAGGCTGCATCGATTCGTCGCAGAGCCGCGCCCAGCCGAAACAGTCGCACGCTTCCTCGGTCGCAGCGACGTGTCGCGATATCAATTAAGTTCACGACGCGGAAAACTGTTAAACAAGCCCCGCGGCGGTTGGACGTGCACAGCTGATTACAAGCCGCGCTCTAAACCTAATGATAGCCGGACTAATACGCTTAATGCAACGTAACGCGCTAAATTACAGACTGCGATGGTTGACATAGGTGTCGCGTGTAATACGGTTGCACAGCCAGCAGAGACGTCGCGGAACCGAACAGGGGGAATTCCACGGGATGAAAAAGGGTGAAGGGGACCAGGGATCGCAGTCTCGGAAGGCGGGATAAAATCACGCGGTAGAATCCAAGCAATTTAAATGCTCATCACGGGAATATTCCAATCCAATCTGCTCGCGGCCACCCCGCCCATTCGCGTCTCGCTTCTCGTCGGCGCGATGATAATTCAAGCTAGGCAATCGCGCACGGCTACTGTAAACACAGTCATTAAAGCTGGTATTTACAGGCTGTCACAGGGAAACATACCGTCGATATGTCCTAGATGCGCGATTCGAAATGTGAGAAGAAATGCGGGGGAATTAGGGTAGCGAGCAGAAATTGATCAGTGTAACAAATGAGTCCATTTTCTGTGCTTGTTGAAAGAATTCATTGTTTGATCACCTCGAATTAAATTGCATTTCTGACCTTTGATATATTAGTTATAATTACAGGGGCTTGCGTTTGACATAACCCTGTAACGTTTAAAAAACGACCTGAAATATCTTCAACGTTTGGAGATTAAAATAAATGCGCCCGTCACGCTTATTTCCCTGAAAATTGTTTGTACTCCAATCCTACAGCTTGTGTTCGACATAACGGTGTGACGTCCGAAAAATGGCCTCTAAAATATTTCCAGCTATTGTCGCGCAGAAATAAATGCATCCCTTTTGCTTATTTCCGCGAAAATCGTTGGGCTTTCAATTCTACACACACGCTTGCGCGCGATATAATGGCGCACGGCATGGCCGAAAAACGGTCTTTAAAATATTTCGGGGCCGTGGTGAAATAATTGCACGTCTGGTACTCGGTAGCGAAATGAAAATTGCCACTCGTGCGAAAATGAGTTCGACACGCTTGTTCCAAATGATACACCGGCATCCTTGCGCGAATTCATGCGTAGTCGATGCGTTCCGATCGAGCGACGTTCCATCGCGACGCCATGCGATGTCCCGGGGCTGACCAACGAGGGATAATTGCAAATAGCTGGGTGTTCATGAGTCGTTGAGACTTCGTCGTGCTGTGCTGCAATTTGCGTGTTGTCGGAAATTGGCGTGACCGATGGCGTGAGGATGATGAATAAGGTGTGGAAGTTTGTCTCCGTGTTGGCGGCGACGGCTGGGACGATCTCGGTGGGAAGTGATTCAGAGACGACGTGGGAATTTTCGTAACGAGTGGGTTATCGGTTCAGGGATTTGATAGTTAACGTGCAGAATCTTTCTTGGTTAATATGCTTGATAGACATTATATCGAGAGCATCCTGTCAATTGCACTTGTGGCTCATGGTTGGGCAACTTTTATGTTACATATAGAGTCGGTCACACAAAATGCAGTATCCAAATGAACTGGAGGTGACGAAGTTAATTTTCCGAATTCAACAAAATCGTTTGGCATCTGTATTTATAAATATCTACACTTTGGGTGATCTTAATAATAATGTCAACACAAGTGTACAAGTGTACGAGTTTATTTGAAGTTGAAGGATTAAGGGATAATAGCCACATACAACGCCATCGATTATTGTATCAGAACGTGACAGAAAGCAACAAGAAAAATGTCCCCGACAATTTTCCATAAGCGCGACGAATGGAGATTATAAATCCCTATTGTGCCTTCAAGCATCGCGGCGACAAACAGCTTGCCTTGACACGCGTGATATATATTAATAAAGACATCGGGCATCGATAATCGCAGATTAACCTCGGCTGGACCGAGAACGTTATGCAAATTCTCTATCGGAGGAAATGCAAATGTCGTATCCAGGCTATCATTCTCCCCGACACCTGTCGTAAATTTCGTATCGGTCTCGCGTCGCCTATCGTCCGCGTCGCTACCTTCTAAATCACGTTAATTGACGTGGAATAATTTCACGCCGCGATATCAAAGTAATAAAGCGAAACGGAGCGATACCGAGCCCGCGGATATCTATAATTAACGTGCCGGAAATCTACGCGCGATATTTACTCGCGGTGACTGATATCGAGTCGCGCGATTTCCATGCCCTCGTGCTCTCTCGTCGTGGCACGGTTGAATGTCAACTACAGTGGCTCCAATAAGTTTCCGTATAACCGTACCTCGTTTTCTTCCGCGATACATGTTTATGGAAAGGAGACAAAATTGTGCGATATCTTGTTTAGCTATGGTTCGATGGTTAGTATAATAAGTAGGCTAAAGCCAGTTCTATTTGTGTACTTTGATTCGGTATGAGTTTAATCTCCTCCAGGCTGATCCTTATTAACATAATTTAGTTTTATACATTTTTCATTCGGTAAATTGAGATAAAAATTTACGGAAAACTAGATTCATTTTCAGCAATACTTACTTCTTCAAATTATTTGTTGAAGTTTAGTGAAAAATTCCGTCACCCATATGCGAATATGGCGTTCAATGTGTTAATCTCTCATTTTCTTCATTTATAACTAACCCCCAAAAAATGTACGTCAGCCAAAATCCATAGAAGGGCTCCTCCCTTCCATCGGCCCAGGGTTAAAAATCTTCAAGAACCGCGTCGACCATCGTATCGGAAGGATACGAAAGGATCGTATTCGTGACGCGATCTCGCGGCACCAGCCCTTCCTCGATTTCTCGAAGAGCATCGTCGAGTATCGAAGGGTCCTTGCGAGTAAAAGTTACGAGAGAAAACGCGTGGCGGAACGAAACCGCCGCAGATACACGTACCGTTCTCCGCAGCTCCGGTAAGAGGTTCTGAAAATGTCCGATCACGATGCACGATAGCCCAACGCGTACGGAACGTTAAAAGCCGGTTTTACGGTTATTGCCCATCGGTGTGGACGTTTTTTCCCCCGCCCCTTGCCATCCCTTCGCCGTTTGATTTTCGTTTTCTGAAACGTCGAAGCGCGCGGGGGTCGGAGTCGCGCACGGTAGCCAGGGGGGCCCCCTGGTCGCGGAACTATTAGTTTATTGATTAAAGCTTCGCTTAACGTGCCATGACCTCCCTAACTTCCAATCTTTATAGTTATCTAAGCTGAGCGCGTGTCCGCGTTCACGCCGCACACGTTGTTGCGCGTCTCCGTTGCGACTCTGCTTCCTCGAGTGTCGTTCCAGCCAGCATGTCCACTTTGAAATGATATTCGATATGTTCTTATCGATTTAATATATTTCAAACACGATCGGTAATATATTAACTGAATATTATTGAAATATTTCATAATTATTTTCATATCTGTGATCACTTTTGAAATAGCATTATTTGAAATGTTTTCTCAATTAACGTTACACTGAGTTTTTAATCTGCGAAGAATTTACAAAATTGGCGATGAAGTTCAATAAATAAATGTTAACATTAAGCGTGCTTGTACAAAATTTTCAGATGAATTACGATCAGTCAAAATTTAAAAAAAATCATGGATAGATTTATACTCTTCGGTACTTTTTTTTTGATTCTGCTTCATTTTGAAAATTTCATGCAAGGCAATACAGTAAATTGTTTACGTGGACATTTATTACTTGCATTCTTCCACTTTCGTATTATTGCTCCGAAGATACACAGTATCTTAACGCCGAGACCTTGATTCATGGAAACGTCTTCGGTTAATCGAAGGCGTGATTTTCTCCCCTGCGGTGCGGAAGATCGAGGAAGCAGGATACTTAAAGGATCGATTTTACGAGCGTTTTTAAAACCATGGATTTTAAAGCCTCTGCCCGTTGCTTTTATTCGCAATTTGTCGGTCGCCGCGAAACGCGATACTCCGCGCCACACCTTCTTAGATTACTTTTCCCTAAGCGAGGACATTACAATGCAGGACATGCGATTACGCTCTGAAGTTTATGTTCGGTTCGCGAAAAGAATGGAGAAGAAGTCGAAATAAAAAATTGAAAGATTTTTATTCATTCGGTCGAAAGAGAAAAGCATCGCTCGCGATTATGGCTGTGAAGTGCGCTTAAACCAGTGCAAGGACACTTTTCCGTACAACTATTCTTCTATTGATTAATTTTCTCTGCTAATCAAAATAAATAAATGAATAAATTAAAACATCATGACGAATAAACCATGAAAATTAAAAGATTAAAAAGTAAATAACCCAATTATATTTTAATAAACAACACATCCCCATAATTCTGAAACGTAATGCTAGAACACGAGCGCCCGTAAAATCGTTTTTATTTTTATCCACGGATACTCGAGCTTTTTTCCGCGTCTGGCTGCGTATGGCCGAGTCCAGTTTTTCATCGACGATGCTCTAGAACACGCTCGAGTATGGCAGGGACACGCATATTTTCGTCTTCGGGAGCGTTTTCATTTGTAAACCGTGTTCAGGCGGCGCATTGTAAAAGGGGACCGTGCGCGCACGGTGGCACGATGCCGATTGCAATTGGCACAAGGCTGCGTGTGCGTTTTGCTCGCTCTCGGCCATGGTAAAAGTATTGAAGTCAATGCGGCCGTTAGTACGATTTTCATTACCATTCCGATCACGTGGCGCGATCTGGACGCCCCACAGTGTCACGAATATATGGGAATGAAAATATATGAGAATATAAAGATGCAGGAATGAACGTGACAAAGCATGTCTCGTCTCTTTTGACATGTTTTGATCAACTTCGACGAAATCGCTATTACCTACTCATCTATATTTCTATATTAATATTACAAAGAGGTAAACTTGTTTGTATGTAGGGGGTTATCTCTGGAGCTACAGAACCGATTCCAAAAGTTTGTTCAGTAATGGAAAGATACACTATCCCTTAGTGACACAGGCTACATTTTATTTTGATAAAAATAAGGTTTCGGTTCGATATCTGAATATTTGTAAATAAATTCGTGGCATCGCGATACTCACAATCAGAAATATCGATTGAAACATCTAACAATAAGTCATGGAAAACAAACGACAGAAGGAACACACGGTTGAACAGTCAGTCGAACGCGAACGATTGCGTATCGATGTCGAATCTATGAAGAAACAGTGCCTAAAAAGTCTCCTTTCTAGAATTCCTATACAGTTTTAGAAAATCGTGTTCTACGAGTACGTCGACCGCGGTGGTCCAGGAAACGGAGCCCGTGACGCAAGCACCAGTCATCTCCAGAAATAAACTCTTTTCAGGAAACGAGTCCGTTCGCTGTCTCGTTTAAGCAGTAGAATAAGTTCTAACCCAGAAAAGCCAACAACGGAAGTAACCAGTTTTTGCTCCAAAGCGCGGAATTGCCGTCATCTAAATACGTCCAACATTCCTCCGGACAAGAAGAGTCACGGTTTTTCGTGGCACCATTGCACCCTTTTCGAGAAGTGTGCAAACGCGCATTAACGCGCGACAAATACCACGCGTTTCTTATCCCCCGTGTTCCGCCAGAGTCGAGCGAAGTTTCAGCCCCCATGCGGAGGCACGTAAATTTGCAACTCGGTCGAATAAATGGTTGCGTTGCCGATACGTGATCGAATTGCAAACCGGCGGTAAACGACTTTACGCTCGTCCAGCGGACTTCCGCGCTCCTCGCGGAGTCTGTATCGAGCACGAGCTCGCTCGC
Source organism: Hylaeus volcanicus (assembly GCF_026283585.1). NCBI lineage: Eukaryota > Metazoa > Arthropoda > Insecta > Hymenoptera > Colletidae > Hylaeus > Hylaeus volcanicus. Next base: position 4,837,739 of record NC_071977.1, read on the forward strand.
CGACCGCGGCTTTCGTGCTACGTGGGCACGAAAATAAAGGAATAAAAGAGAAATGTCATCGAACGACCGGATAAGAGGCCGTATAAGGCAGTGGCGGGTGTTGTAAATGTAAATGGAGGTGGCCACCGCCCTGTAAGGCCACGCGCCTGTCATCGAGACTGCTCATTTTGTCCCTTCTCCGTGCCTTCACTCTCTCGCTCAATCTCTCCCTCTCCCTTTCGTCTTTTTTCCCCGGTTTCTTTTCCCTTCCCTCCCTCTCCGTTTGGCCGGCTATCTTTCGAGAGAAATACCTCCTAAAGGATTACTTGCCCTCGGACGATCATCGATCTCCGCCGCTCCTGGGAAGAGTAAATTGACTTTACGTACGGCTCGCGACGGTTCGACGACGGAATGGATCCTTCGCCCTTTTACAGCGAACCGGGCCGAGTAACTTTATTAATCAAGGAAATCGGGCCATGCGTTGAATCTCGATGCCGGCACCGGCTTCTAATTCGTGCCTTTGTTCAGCGATTTCGAAAGGCAACGAATGGTAAACGCTCCGGGATATCGTGCACCGCGTTCGCCGCCACGGTGAAGGGGACACGGGTGCTGGAAATGAGTTTCAGCGAATGACAATTTTGAGCCGACGTTTATCGCTAATAATGTCGACCGTAATGACCGTAAGGATACCCGATAGCGGTCGTACGTCCGCGAGAATTTTTATTCGAGAATAAATTCGGCGACCGTAAACTGTTATGACCGATATAACGAAAATGTCATACAATGGCAACTATTGGGTTGTTTGGAAAATAATTTCATTTCTTTGTTCACGCGAAAAAAATAAATTTTGTTTTAATATAAAAATATTTTATTGAATTATACATCGACCATTTGGGTCCAATACCTTTGGCCATCTTTCTGGTGGTAGCGTAATATAATAAAATATCGCAAATTTGTATCGTTAGGGCGAAGATAAAAACCACGCAATATGTTTTCAAATACCGATGTTGTAAATATGTAGTGTATATAAAATAAAAAGATTTTCATAACCAGAGATAGAATTTGAAGTGACGCGAATTCACGTCAGCAGTCGCGAATGCGTTAATTATTGTTTTGTTTCGGTGAACGATGCAGAAAAATGTTTGAAACGATAAAACAAGATTCGATAAATTCTTACCTCTCGCGAGGTCAATTGTCAAGTCGCGAATCTTGTTCTTAAGTAGCAGAATTGACGACTCTGGTTGTTATTCGTCTTCAAAACTTATATGGAACTTGAAAAGATACGAAGTGGAAGTAGCACAACAAGAAGGCATAAATGTTCTCTGGCTTTCTCCCTTTTAGTCGCGACGAAGGAAGCAAATTGAAACCGATCGCTGTGCATTAAGCGAAATTGTCCCGATAAAAAGCATCACAGCTCACAATTAAGCGTCAGCGATTCGCGGCTCGCTCGATTATCAGCGAACGACGACATTAAAACTCCATAAAATGAGCGTGTGTCGTGGTCAATTATCCAATCTTACCACGACAAAGTGATTCGAATTCCGCGCGCTTGGATTAGATGAAATTAATCGTTAATTATCTTTATATCTTACAATTAGAACAGCAAGTCCACTTCTGGTTCTATAGATCCAAGATTTATTTAATTTTCTTTCGTTAGATTTCATTCTAAGCATCGTATAGTTTGAATGTAGGATTATTTTCTATAGTGAGGGCGAGGGGACGCAAATAAAGACAATTAAACGAAACGAAAGTATTTAATCGTAATTAATACGGAGGTACGACTAAGATCACGCGAAGGTAAAATAATTATACTGATTTAACGTATGTGTGTTAAATCTAGCATCGAATTGTATAATATTTCGTCTGATTGAATCAGGTTGGTGTCTAGTTTTAAAGGGGAGCGGGTAACAAACAAAACATAGAACTGTGCGAATTGTTATTTTAACAACTTGAATTGATCATACCTTAGAGATCTACTTGATCTACCTTAGAGATTTGATCAAATCTCCATTTATATCATCTCCCCGCGACATATATATTTTCAGAGAGCCAAGGCTTCTATCAATCGCTGCGCGAAATTATTCACCGTTGGCCGATCGGGTGGCAATAACGTTTCTCGCTCTGAGAACCTGAACGATTCCCGCGCAACTGGGACACCGATGATTAACCGTTTAACGACGGGCCCGATCTCGTTGCTTTTAATCGATTTTCTCGTTTACCATCATAATAAGAGTCACGGCTATTGTGGACGGGCCACCGTTCACCCAGGGCGCACCGTGCACGCGGAATTCATTCCGTCTACGTGTTTTGCAACGCGCCTGTAACGCTGCGTGCCGTAATTGCGTCTTTACCGGGCGGGGGGATATTACACGTTATTTTATGTTGTATTAACGGTAGCATGAAATCGGTAATTGCGAGCATTTGCCCGTGTCCCGTCGTCCTTAACGAGTTACATATCTTACGAATACGCCGAACAAGCCGAAAGCAGCTTTGATACATCAATCCTAATGGGGAAAAATGATAACGACGTAAGGGAAACGACTCCTGGAAGTCCGTATCTCACGCAGCTCGCGCCGCTGGACGTCTTCCAGACGGTTTCGCGTTCGCCATCGCGATCAGACCGCACCATTTGTTTCGTTTGACGATCCACCGGAGTTCGCGAAGCTTGCACGGCGTTTAGTAGCAATCGGCTCGCCGTGAACATTAATTTATGCGGCCGTGTTTCGTCGAAGGGTCGTTTCACGGCTCGTTGCAAAAGCTCGCGGACGGGGCGTGGGAAGAGGATATTTATCGGAGGGAGGATCTCACAGGCAGAGCAAGCCTTTACTGGGTGGAACACAGTCGGGAATTATTTTTATTCAGAAATACTGTTTAGGAAATATCTAAATTTAAATACTGCGTTTATGTTACCGTGTGCCACGACCGATTACTTCGACGCTCGTCTCTTACTTCTATGTTTCTTTACGCGAAAATAAACATTCGAATGGTAACGGATCTGTCCGATATACATACGAATTTAATTTGCGTACTTCTTCGCGTCGTCTGTATTGTCCCTCTTTTTATGGTTCTCACTGGAATGGTCATCTTTGCTGGTAGGTCACCGTTTGTACATGTTTACACTGATCTGAAACTTTATATAATTAAATACACAGAGTGACGAAGCCAACTCGGTGTGAGCAGTTGAAACTTAAGGGCGGTGAAATGTCTCGCTCCTGCCACGGATTAGTGCTTCGATTGTCCGTTCATGGTAGGAATAACAAGTAGACCACACGGAAGTCTCAGAGAAGATGTACCGAGGACGCGACACGTTCGTCTCGGGATGGGAAAGAGGAAGATAGAGAATGAGATGACGATAACCACGTACTTGTAGGCAGGACAAGAGAAGCGCGCTGTCTCCGCAACGAGATATGAAGAGTTTGAGTGCAGAGTGTGAAGCAGCAATATTTGAGAGCAAATAATCGCTGGACAACGGGCTCTTTGTTTCGTCATCCGGAAGTAGAAGATTGTCAGCCGTCTGCTTCGCGTCATTCCCCATTTAATTGCTTTTAATGATTACTAAGCCCTTCTGGTGTTTGGATTTTATATAAGTGCAAGCACCCGTCGATTATACAGGGTGTATAACGTATGTGTTATTTGTCAAAAATGTTACAATAATTTTATGAAGAAAATTCTTTTTTCTACCTCAAAAAAGGAGCTCGGCGTTAAAGGGTTAAGCTACTTAGCTATATGTTGTATCTACTCATCCATTACTCCAATAAAACATTACCTATCTCTGTTTAAGGTTAACGAACCCACTTGCAGCCAAAGTTAAAAACGCTTTCGTGGTAAATCATCCGTAGTCCTCCCACGAGACGATCGCGTACTCTAAGCTTTATTCGCGATCGCTCGCAATTCGTTTACAGTTACGCAGCCATTTTTCTCTGTCGTTTAATTATGGAGGCGCGAGGTCCCACACGCTAGGGAGCTTCTTCTGTTTGCGACGCCGCGCGAGCGATACCGTTACTGAAAATCGCGCGTTAAAACTGCAAGAAACGTCGACTGTAAAGTCTGCCAGCCGCAATAAATAATACGTAATTACCCGAGCCGCGTCGCGGCCGATGGTTTCCAAGCTGACGGGCCATCCGCCGCGCCGAATACGAATTACTCGTCAAAGCGATATTAATTTCCGTGCTCCGCGCATTCGACACTCCACGATAGCCGGTAATGATGGTGATCGAACGGAGACGTACGGCCACCGTCGATGAACGGCTTACCCGCGTTTCTCCCACGATCATGCAAAAGTTTGATGGTCAACTTTCTCGAAACGAACGGTACGCGACAAATTCACGCACGGTTTCTGAATATTTTTGGGGAATCGACGCTCAGCAACGCACAGTTACACGAGAATTTAGCTAAACAGGGAACATTCCTGAAACTTCTGCGTAGACGTTTAACACTTGAATTTAATGTCGAAACGTGATGTTCCATTGAAATTGAGCTAAACAAGCAAAGTTGAAGATTCTTAACATAATTTGCCCATAAAATAATTTCATATCGACAATAATAGCAATTCAGTGTCTATCAAGATGGAACAAACAAAACAAACACGATTTATCGAATATTATTCACAGAACTATCGTGCTTCGTAATTTGTGAGTATGAGTCTATAATAAATGTCGAACGTGAAATACATGTAATATTTCATAAATGAAATTACAATTTACTTCATCCAAGTTGTCAACTCTCCCATGAATCGCCTGTTCGACGCAAAAGTTATTTCACTATTTAGGTGTTCGAGGATACCAATCCAAATTCCAAGCATAATTCAAACTTTAACGTAGTACTACGTTCGACCATATTAAGAGACTACCTTCCCGACTAAACGACCCATCCTGAATGCAGAAAATGGTCTATTCAACCTGGGCGCAGCGTTCCACGTGGGCGATGGCGCGGATTTCTGCAGGATCGTAGAAAATTCCGTTGAAAAAGCCATAAACAACGCAGAAGCGGCGATGATGTTTATTCAACGCGATAAAGAAGACCGAACGGGTATAAATACCGTCAATTCCGAGTTTTATCACGGCTCGGTCGTGGAAATAAAAGCCCCGACGAAAAACGAGGTATTGGAATCGACCACGAAGGACACGCGCAATTAAACGATTATTAATCCACCGATTCGAATGAAAATATTCGCCACGCTCAGCCGTATGTTATAGTGATTTATCGAACGACGGTTGTGCTGCTGCCCCTTCGCGAGTAATTCGACGATCACAGCGGCAACAATGACTGGCGTTGGACAAAAATTCGAGGAATCTTTGAAAATTTCTCTTGTTTGGTGCCAGGTTTAATCGGAGAAAGTCCAGTAGTAAAAGCCTTGAAAAAAGAACACGACTTCCGTCGAGAGAGATATTTTCTCTAGTTATTCCTACGCCTACGCCCTTTTCAAAGTTAATTCCTGAGCATGCATGCTTCTTCTAGGCAGATATAATTCCTTAACCTCTTCAGCGACGATTATTTTTGTTATTATCGAATTTTTCTTTGCTCCGATTCGAAGAATTGCGCACTGTAAGGTTAAATGAAAATACTCGCCGTGCTCACTTGTATATCATAATGATTTATCGAACGACGATCGCGCCAAGTGTTCGCGAGTAATTCAAGGATCGGTAACGGGATCAACGACACGGTGCGGCAAAAATTCGAGCAGGAAACACTTCCAGTAAAAGTTTCCGCGTGCACATGCCGGCGGGTGCCACCTGCGCCGAGGTACTCGCGACCCTGAAACCGATACCACTTCGTTGCTGTAACTTCGTTTCGCCTTCCAGTGGTCGCATAAATTCGAATGTCGCAAACCGGGCAATGGATCGTTCCGAACGTAATAACACACTCCGTTTTATTCAGTGCTGCCGGCAATTTAAGGGAGCGCAATTTATTGCGGCGCTCTTTTCGCGCTCGAAGCTGAAACCGCCGCTTGTTACGCTTGGGAAAACGGTTCCTCGATCTGACCAGTGTTCGCGATGGGAAAAGTCGTTTCGTTATTTATTAAAGCGTGCACCGTATACAATAGTTATTATACTAAAAGTTCTTCTTAAATAATATTGGGTCGTCCAGGAAGTTCGTGGCAATTTTTAAGAAGAATTCAAACACACATTTGAATATTAATATATATTTATTGAATTATACAATGAACCCCCGATGTTGGTCCTTGAATTTTCTGATATCACTAGACAATTACTGTTACAATCCCGTGAGCCTGTACCGAGTCCCACGAATCTTCCTCGATTTTATAACTAACCCTATTAAACTCTCCTATTTCACTGTCGCCCCGAAAGAAAAAATTGCATCGAAGAAAAACTCGCTCCATGAATTTAAGAGATCAGACATTAAACGGCGAGAAACCCAATCTACCGTAGAAAATCCGACCGGAATGGTGGAGAAATGTTACAAGAGAGTCAATTAACCGGTACATTGAAGCAGAATTTCAGGAAAGAGTAGATAAAATGCTTCTAAACTGTACTTTACCTTTCTTGATTACACCTTCATTTGTTCCCGTCGCAAATTAATTTCGCTCCCAAGCCGATCCCCTCGTGTCTTTTAACAAACCGACGAAAATAGAAAAGGCACGAGAATTTCCCTTGTGAAATAGAGATTGATCACCCAGGCCAATCAAACCGCGAATTATCTCCTAGATGTACGGTCAGCTCGCCGCTGTGATCACGTTAGGTCTCGACCGATGCAAAAACTAATTGCCAGTGATTCGATAGGCAACGAACAGTCCCGCGTATGTGCGATGACGGCCATAATACTTCGCATTGAGCCACGATACGCATAAACGTTACGGTGAAACTCACGCAACCGCATTCCCAGCGTTTCTTCTTTTGACTCTAAATTGCTGTCCAAGAGATAAGTGGCCTTTCTTTGGAGAATCGTTGGTTAAACAGGATCCATCTACATACTAGACAACCCGTCACCGTCCAGCTTCTTGGCTGGACAACAGCTCGAACACCTGCGTTTTCAGCGATCGATTTTTACGGGCCAATCGAGGTGCCGGATCAGCCATTAGCCTTCCAAGATACATCATCGAAAGGCGTCACTTTTTCGACGGTTACCCGAGCGGCATTCTAATGAACCATTAACGGCGTCGTTGCGAATGCGACGCGTCGCGACTAGCCTTTATCCTCTAGATTGATGATCGAGTCGCGGCGAAACACGTGGTAAATAATTACGGTTAATGAGACAAATGACTCGTTGCCTGCGTCTCCGGGTCGCACGGAACCTAACTGCACGCCGCCATACATTCGTGACAGATTTAACGTCCGTAAACTGCTTTCTCCGGAGATATTTTAATCCGATCCTCGTGATGGTCCTTGTTGACACTCTAGTGCGTGATTAGATCGAGATGATTCTTATAAAGGATACTTAACAGTCATACATGGTGTATATTCATTAGTTCCAGTATCGATTCATTCGTAACGTGTAAGAAGCCAAGATGCTGTTTCATCTTAACCCTTTGACGAGTTCTTCTGTGCAGCTTGAATTTTATATTTCTTTCATAATCGTGTGGCTCAAAGAATTGACCTCTGCAAAGGTTTGCAAAGGGTTAAGGAATCGTAATAAAAAGAGAACGCCTGATTTCACTACACCAGTTTGGATTCCGAAAAAAAGATTCAATAATCGAACGATAGCTCTATAGTTCGTGTACCCTGGGATTGCTAAACCAGTGCTGTATCTGCAATCGAACATAGCTACAGCCCCTGAGAGCTATTCAAACAGAACAGTCGAAAACGATCCACTACAAACACGATAAAACGCTCGACGCGAGTGCCAGGATCAGGAACGAATAGATTCTCCAGGCAACGCGAGACGATTCAGTCTGATGTCTTCCTAGGTCCCAACACGAAACTAAACCATAGATCACGAGCGTACCGAAGTATAACAGTACCTCCCGCGAACGTCAGCTGCTAGCACGCGCGACGAAACGCGATGAACTTTTCGCGAGGCAGTCTCTCGGCGTAATTACCCACGAAGTGACGAGATCCCGATTCGCCGCGAGCTCTCGGCCATGGTTCGGCATCCATCAACGTCGTCTCCAGGCATCCGGGGCGCAGGAATGCAAGAGGAATCGGTGTCCATCGATAATAACCGTCCCACGATCGGCACCGACGTGAAAAGGTCTCTTTTACCGCTAATAACGTCTTATTAGCACGGCCGCGGTGACACGTGAAGGATGACCGTAATAAGCCCCTTTACGTTTTAACGTGACAAATTGCGATTGCGCATGTTACTGGTCTAACGTCCGGCTGTCCGAGCAACGGAGAAACCTCGCGCCGCGGCTCCAAGCGTGGCGAAACCGGTGCTCGGTTTAGAACACCTTCCACCGACCACTGTTAACCCATATCGCCTACGTCCCCGCTGCGTTACTATATTACCGATGCGAGAACAGATAGGAATTACCGACAGCGACACTGTTAATCGTTCCATTGTGCCGCCTAGCCTCGCGTATCACGTGACTGATTAATACGATCTTGTTAGAAATGTAGAAAAAGAACTCCACGGGACACTTTTGTCGCGCTCGAAACACACCGAAGCGTGCGCTGCCCTTGGTTGGAATTGTCTCGTGGTACTGTAGCGTGGGATAGGAGTTGCAAAGGGTGTGAAATGTTGTGGACTTTTTGGTTCGTGCAACAGAATTGGATCGTTTCGTCTTAGGTTCCGTGGGGGTGTCTTCGGAAAGGGTAACAGAGAGTTCGATTTAATCCATTCACTGTCGGGCAAATTTAAAGCGTTTTGCCTTGTTGAAGTGTAAACAACCGCTACTTTCTGAAAAACTCAATACCCAAAAATATCAGAACTGTACAGCAGCAGTAAAGTGGCCGGGAATAAAACTCCGGACCTCGGAAGCCACAGAAGCTTTGACTTACTTTACTCGGAGTTACTTAAAAAAGTGAAGCGTTTATTCGTAAATCATGTAGACTCGAATAAATCTAAACGAAACAGTAAGAATACCTAATGCAGAGCTACGTAATGAATATTCAATGTCGAATCACACAGTTATCCGAATGGAAAATTCTCCTAATTGCTTTCAACGGCGAGTCGTGATGAATACGTGCCCTCGCGTATCACGGTTCGTAGAAGAACGCAAGATTTAGCAATCTACGCATCTGCATCATATATGGCGATCAAACGAAACTCGCGAGAATAGAGACGACGAGAGACAGAAGGATAGAAAGTCTAACGAGTATCCTTCCTAACGAATCTCGTCGACAGTGATAACAGACTCGAAATGAAGTTTCTCTCGCAGCTGGCCATCCGCTCTTAGAATTACGAGGCCATACTAATGTCCACACCGTGATGAATCCGACGGATCTCATGGTAGTAACCGTAACGAAGAGGACGAACGATGGCAGCGAACCAACCAAGGTGGTCGGGAATCAACGCGAGCTGCTACGAGCCATCATCGTTCGCTTTCAAACTCACCTTTCGACCCGTCGAAAGACTCGCGATCCAAGATTACTTTGAAACACCTGTCATCTAACGACCGAACATTCAGTGTTCCGTGGCATTATTTATTCCCCTACGAAACGCGAACAACTTTCTATCAATTAGTACGCGCGTATTAGCTGCCCGTGGAAGATGTCTTCCATTTGTCTTCTCCTTTGACGAGCAGTTCGCTCGGGAAACAGTAAACAAGCGTAGAAAAGTTCTTTACAACTAGTGGAGAAAATAAACGAAAGAGTTAGTTACGAAGGATGTAACCCAATTTGCAATCTTTCATTTTTATCATGCTTTGGCATACTGGCAGATACGAAGCTTTCTTTCCATAAAATTCATGTAGAAAATGTATTTCTGTTGAAGAAACATACTTAACAAAATAAAGCAATCCATTTGTACTTTTATCCATCCGTAATAAAGCTGTGTAAAAAAAGTCCCGTTTATATTTGGATGACCCTCGTAGAAACCTTAAAAATTAAAAATAAGTAAAACATATGAGATTTACCGCAATAAATATCCCTTCTTGAAAAAAAGTTTAAAAAACCAGAGGGTACAAACTTTCGACGAAACTTTTCTTTTGGCAAGAGAACCTTTACCAAAGTTGCAGTTTTCCAGTGCTAGGATTCCCCGAGGAACGAGTTAGGGTGGCCGTGCAAGTATTCCCTCAAAGTTTGCCTTTCATTCTGTCAGGTACGCTGGAGGATCGCAAGAGTAAACGAATCAGTAGTGGAGTAACGTGTATATCCTTCGCGAGACACGGAACGAATGGTCGCCAGCAGCCGTACAAGCATAGGTATACCTCGGTTACACAGTGTACGGTGACTAATGAACCTTTACAGTCACCTTTACGTCCTACTGCCGGCGCAGCGTAACTGGCTGAGTTTATTGCCGATGCTAATTCACGAGTTCGAGCAATTAGAGGCTTCGACGGAAGCGGATCCTTTGAGATCCTCCTCTCGTGCTTCTGTCGTCGGTCATTGAAGCCTGATCCCCTGCGTTCGACGGCGCGCTATCGATTATCCTCGACACAGCATGCACTAATAACGTTGAACCATTCAGCTGGAAGTGGAATAACTGTAACCACGCCGCGATACCAAACGTTCCACCGCGCGAAAAGAGGGAAAGCAGTCGAAGCTGCTGCCCCGTTTCCAGCGAGAAGGATAAATGGTCGCCTCAAACTTTTCACAGCGTTAGCGATCGTTAGCAGAAGTTTATTTGTAAATGGCTCGAAGGTATCCCCGCGATTTATGGCGGGCATTATTCTTTCCAGCAGCTTTTAATCGCTTCGTGTGGATATTTTTCTTGGGCCACCGTGCTCCTCTGTTATGTTTGCGTTTTTAAGCCGTAACGGACGAATCCCACTGTTAATGATAATCGTCAGCTTTCACTCGTGTTTTTAACGAAACCCTGAATAGCACCTTGTCTCTGTATGATGCTGGGGTAAGGTTCATCCCGAAGTCGTGAAGAATTAAACTGCTTAGGATCTCTGAATATTCCAACAGCACTTTCCAATTGCGACCACGTCCAAAGGTTCCCAAGAAATTGTATCGAGCTTGATACCTAAGAAACAGATCTAGCTGGAATTGTAACACGTATAGAGATTGGAAAAACCAAGATGTCCGTTTCCATCGCGAATTTCCATCTAATAGCGTCGGGAACAGACAGTCGTTGGCACAACCTGTCCCCGGGTTGTCCTTTGTTAGAAGTAACGCCGCTGATAATGGTAATTTATACGTTTCTTTTTATAACTGTTCACTCGAGCGACCCATCGCCGACTACTGGTGCAATTACCTTACATGTCGTAATTCGAAAATCACGTGACCGACTTTGAACGTGAAACATATCGAGCGGGGAACAAAACAGCTACTTGCGAGCCACGTCGCGGCGAGGGACGCGAAAGGGGACAAAGGAGAGAATGACGAAGAAGCAGAGGAGGCGAGGGCGAAGGAAGGTCGCCAGGGAAAAACCGGTACACCCAGTAGCGCGTTCGCCTAATGACGGGGCACGCTGGTCATCGGGATATGCTACTACGCGTCTTCGAGATCGGTGACGAAGACGAACGGTGCAGGTGAACGCGGTCCGGCCACGAAGAAACTCGTTGTCGCCGAAAGGAATATTCATACGACCGGCTGGGCAGAATTGTAAATGCCCTCCAATGACTCGAGCACCTTCCAACCACGCGAAATCGAGGTTCGAATGGATGCAGTTTTAATCCCTACAATTTTTTTTAACGTCAGCCACTGGCTACGTCGAGACGATTTCGTTGCGCTCTTGGATATTACGAGCGTGCTTCTTGCGAAAATTTATAAACGCTCATAATTTAAGTAGGGGACAGGTTTGGAAAGGGCGCTTTAAATAACGCTCCTACGGGAATTTGTGAATGTTTTTAATTTTAATTGGGGTCAGGTTTAAAGCTTTAGCAGGACCTTACCTTCGGATTGCACGCATGGGCAATGAGAAGTTTAAGAAACCCCTGAATGTTATAAATGTTCTCGAGAAAATTGATAAATGCTTATAAATTTACAATGAGACCAGGTTTAAGAGAGACACTTTGGATAACCGTGCCTTCAGATTATACGGACACTTACATATAATCCACCACGAAGGTTTTTAATAAATACAATAATAAGATGAATTGTTGGGATATTTACTATGATTCAACCTCTTATTTTACTACAAAAATAAATGTACCGAGAGTGCACTTTTTCCTCTGCAAAAGCCAACCAACGACTTTGTAATCAGTTGCTCGCTCGAGGAGCAGGTAAGCGGCTGACGTTTCCTCTACTCTAATACCAACAATCTAAATAGAACGATCAAAATCCATTCGATTAATAAATATACCGGCGTAATTACGTCACGTTATATATACCAACGCGCGACACGGTACAATAATTGCACGTCATTACACGGTATCGGTACGGTAATATATTATTAGATCAGGTTGCGCATAATCCAACGATCGCGACACGAAGAGCTATCGTGGCACGTTTCCACGATATTTATACGATCGCTGCCCACGGGTGAATTAAGGAAAGAGCCGTAAACGTCCAGTCTGACGTGGAGGAAAACGACGATGATTGGAGAAAAAAGTAACGAGCGATGAGGAGCAACCGCGGTCAGGATCGTGGTCGCTGGGAGGCCGTGAACCCGTGATCGAGATGCGACTGTAAGAAAAAGTTGGTCCGATCGATCTTTCGCTGAAATGACCATAGCGGAACGCTAACCCCGATGCAAGTAAAAGCGATAATGCCTACCGCGACGGAGGCCTCGAGAACGTAAAAGTACCTGGACTCCCTCCCCATCGGTATCGCGCGCAAACAACTGGCCAACGGACTTGCGTAGCCCGAGAGAGTAACGAGAGAGACGCATGTGAGCGCACGCAGTCGATACACCAGATAGTGATTGATGATGATTAGCCGGCGATTTGCCGATAAGGGAATGTACCGCGCCAAGGTAAGCTCTCCGGGCCCGTGCTGTTGCCGCGCTATGATACAGGGTACGATATTGGGACCCCGGCTGTACAGTCGTGTAAATTGCTGTACAATGAGCAATTACAATGAGTTACGCAACCGCTGGCGCGCTCCCTCGCGATGCCAGCGATTTTTTCACCGATAACGCGGTTTTGCTTACCTTGGCTAATGGAAAACGGGACGTTTCAATCAATAATTCGGCTCGTGTGTGGCTTCAACGATGAAACGCGTTCGCAAACCGACCGTGGACTTTTATACGATTATCGTTGGATAGATTTTAGTCGATTCATCCGTTCTTAAGCAAAGTTTTCTTTCGGTCACTTTAGACAGATTAGACAGTTTTCTATGGTGGTGCGCAGGAACTTTTTGTTTTGATTTGAGAGTGGGTAGAATTATGTTATATTGTATCTATTATGCACATGACATTTTATATATTTATTTCATTGACGGATGTACATATGCACGTATAATCGTTTTAGTAATTTAATAACGATTGCATGCGATATATATTCGAATCTTGGAATAGCGCTCAACAGTTATTTTCATAATTATTTATTTAATTCGTAAATTACTTTCAAACAATCATCAGTTAAACTCGATAATAACATACTGATTTACTCGTACAAAGTTTACACCACAGACTGACACAAAAAAAAAAAAATAAATAAAAATACCATAATCGTTAAATAAGATTATTAAACAACAATAATTAACGCTCGTGTATCAAAGAAAAACATTACTGGAAGATGAATCGATCGAGCATTTTACTCCACGCGTTCGATGCAGCGCCGCCGCCGGTTACCGAAATGCGTCTGACCAACAACGTCATATTCTACTTGGCTCCGCGGCACGTGGAGTCGCGGTCGTCCCTCGTCGAGCCTGCTTTATTTCCCTATTAAGTCCCAGCCGACAGGGAAATGGAGGCATCGAGAGGCTCGATTTACCGCGTCGATTTAACGCGAGTTTCCCTTCGCCAGCGAGCGTGAAGTTGCAGGTGTAACGAGAGAACCATCGTCCTCTGTAAAGTACGACGACGATACGGATCTACCCGCGCGACAATCTCGCGATAACAAGCTGAGACGTTCGTTGGATTCGCGGAAGGTCGGTGAACGCGTCCGGATCGGTACTGCTATCTGTTACCTGTTCACCAAGATACGCGATGCGTAGTGATAAGCAGTATTGTTGTCGCGCACGATTGCGTCCCTTCCGGCACGATCGTCGCTCCGTGTTGTTCTATAAATTCCACCTGGCCGATACGTGGATCTCGATCGAGCCAATTTCAGTGTAAATCGATTGTCGACTGCGCTCTTCTCTGCATAATATCTTTATATTCATCCTGCGCACAGGTGGCTCTATTCAACCTGCCTTCGTACTCGTTCGGTGCTAACGCTTGGAAATCACTTTTAGAGGACTTACGTTTTAGATTTGTTTTTGTATTTAATGGAGTCAGATATGACTTACTCAGTTTGAAATAAATTACAAATTAAATTGGGGAGTTCCCTTCCATAGCGAGTAACTTGTTTCCTTGGCAAAGAGTTAACATTTGGAGGTATTCATAAATGGCTTTCTTTTTTCACTTAAATTTTTCGATCTCCCGATTACTCTATTTAATTACATTTCTTTCTACAGGTTTCCTGCTATTTTTCTGATATTATCTCTTCGTTATCCTTAAAAAACAGCGAAGAGATCACATCCACCTCCTAAACTCAATATGTTATGATTCCATCTGATTCTATAACACCCAAGAACCTCACGTCCAATTCCAGCCGAATTCATCTGTTCTTAAGCAAAGTTTTCTTAAAATATAAGTCGCCGATGTGCATCGAGTCTTAACGACGCCCAAGGAACGACATGCGTCAGCGCGAGAATTTCCCAGACACTTTCGCCGGACACCAGAATCCCGAGGATTCGAGGCTTCCCTTTCCCCCAGGTGGTATGCAAATCAACGTACGCGTTGTAAATAAATCTCCGCGCGGCAGGATGGTTTTCGAGCGTGGCTCGCGCCCGCGTGATTTAAGCACCTGCTAATTACGCGCTCGGTAATTTACACCGTGTAATAATATTCGCGATTGCCCGTAATTAATTATTCATAAGATCAGCCGTTAATTATGCGGGGCGTGAGCGTGGCGAGGGAATGCTTGGTCCCCCTGTTCCGTTGGCAAATCGCGGAAGCCGCCAGCCTGAGGCGAGAGTGACGCGGACCGACGAGAGACCGACACATTTAAGGGCCTCGACGGACACCCGGGACACATTAAGTCCGTGTATCGCAGCCCAAGGGGGGAAGAAGAAACAGACCGTACTCGTGGATCACCGTGCCAGCACGCCGCGCGGATCGTTACAACGTCGCCGAAGCGACGGTAAATAAAACCTGGGACCGCGATAACGCCTCGACCGCATGGGAGAGCGAAGGATACGAACGTGCATTAACATGTTCAATATCATAATATTGCCCTATCGTGAAAATGCAGGGCGACTGTACGAGTGAAGAGTGTTCGGGATTGATAAGGAAAGTACGCAACATGTAACTCGAGTTTCTGAATGAATCTCAAGTACAGATGAAGATAGTCGTGAAAGCAACGTAATCTGATCAAAATTTCAATCATCAAAACCCAAATATAGTCACTTTTCGCATTTTTCCTGTCGTATTGAATCCGCCATTTTGAAATTTAAATTACGAGTTCAGATTACATTTAAAGTGTCATAACTCGGTGTGGAATTGTCCGATTCGATTCTACCAAAATTCAATTTGAATAATAGACTAAAAGACAGTATCCATAATTGTTGCACACTGATAAACAATGGTTTCGTTTATTGCTGTACTGATCAGAAATATGACTCTGATGTAGGTAGTTGTCATACTGGTGGTTACCTACGATTCCAAACTTGTAAATATTAGTACCAAGGGCACCATAGAGTACTATCACCGAAGACGTTGAAATTAAACACAAATTACACAATAACGATGTAATATTTAACAAAATATAACCATCCAACAAAATCAACCGTGTTTTCCATGTGTTATATTCGTCACGATAAAATTCATACACTTTGTCGAGGATTTATCGTTGAAGCTCTGTTCAACATCGAGTCTCCAGCAGTGCTGGGGGAGTTTTCTTTTGGCTTCTTTCTTGGATAAATTTTTTTTCTCTCGCACGTGATCGGTTCCCATAACTAAAAGTTTATCGCGTGTCGACGGTGGATCGCGACCTGCCCGTACACGGAATAATATAGCGCGTATACGAAGAAGTAATCAAGGAAAATAGGCTCTGGATGTTTGCTCTCGCACAGAGGTTTTACAACCGTGTAAATTTTCCGTCCGATCGCTGTGCGTTCGCAAGCGATTTACGATACGATCTAGACACGAACACGGTGGTGGTACAGGGATCAATCATGTATACATGCGCGACAGACGATGTCTTTTGGTTCTTTCGTTGTGGTACACCTCTATTTTGGGATATAAATTATGGAGCGTTATTTACAATAGACGTACAGTAGATTATAATCTGCCGACCTTCGGAAGTGAGAGCCTGAAGCGAGAAGCTATCGTTGCATTAAATCATTGTAGATCGGACCGCTATGATCTCATATGGAGCATTCCACTCATGTATCAGTATTATAAATGATACAAAATGTGATCGTGATACTATAATACGCAACAAGATCTGAACCATATAGGACGATGTCCACTGTAACTTTCTGTTTTGTGTATATGTGTAGTTATTCGTGATTTTCAATTATTGCATAACTATAGAACCAATATAAACACGCGAATTTTGTTACCTTTAAAGTAACGACATGGGTGGATGAACTTTCTAATTTTTTTTTAAATAGTGAAACATTATGCGACACGTTAAAAAATAGCACGTGGTACATTTCTCTTAGCGGTGAAGAGGAAAGTATAATTTTAGCATATCGGGCGGAAAGTGTCAACATTTGAGGAATGCCTCTAGATTAGAAAAAGCGTAAGTTAATTTTACGTAGATGCTGAAGCATTTTTTACAACTTCAAGTAATTTGAACATCCGTTCGTAGTTTCTACGTAATATTTTCAGATGAAAAAAATTAAATTTTGATGGTCCCGATACGTCGAATTCATACGATTCTATTTTGTACCAACTCAAAGTCCGAAACGTTTAAGAATACGAGTGTTGCTGTAGTTATGCTCCTTACTGTAGATCCTCCCTCTACAACCCAACCACCCTTCCCTTCGACTTCTCTAAATCCCAGTTAAAAACATCACGCGTCACGAGTACCACAGCAGGATTCTCCGTTGCAAGTTAAATCTTTCCGTAGCAAGCGTCGACCGCTGTGTGGTCTGCGGGCCGATCGGTCTGGCCCCTAGTTAGCGTGATTCAGTCGCGGTCTCGGGTGCACGCTCACACGCTCGCGGGGCCCCTCTGCGAGGGCCCGAGGGACCGCCACGGTAGTCGATCGGTGATTAGACGGCAGCTTGTTGTTTCCGATCGCCGCTAAATATCTCGAGCGCGCCGCTGGACGACGCTCCTGACGGCGTGGATCCTTCGCGCTGCCGCGGATCCTGCCTGCATCCTGCTTGACGTTTCCCTCCTCTCCGTCTCTCCTCGTCTCTCTTTCTCTCGGGTCACGCACACGGTGAATCCATCCTTCTCTTCTCCCGCGCGCGGGAACCTTGAGAGCACGCCGCTTCACTTTGCGCGCACCGCGGCCCCGGTGAGAAAGTTTTACGACTCACTCGTGCGAACGCCTCGAGAGGAATCGCGCCGAGGGAATCTCGATTGTATATCGCCGGCCCCGTGTGTGTCTCTAAATACGTAAGAGCTCGCGCGTTGCCCCGTCCTTGGCGGATTTACGGCGGTCTACGAACACGTCCGGCTTTTTCCTTTTCCTCCTTTTTCCACGTTTCGCGCCTGCCTGGACGCACTGGGTGGATCGTGGAAGCTTTGACCAGGATCTTTGTTTTCTTTTTTTTTTTTTTTGTACGCTTTGATATTGTCTCTCGGACCCCCGATAAAAGTCACAAGGACACGAATTTAAGAACGAGATGTATTTTTTAGTTGAACGAGTGAAACGCGTGCAAAATCGCGGTTTACCTCTTCGGTTAGGTGTCGAAGCTGGATCGATAGTCTCCGCTAAACTGGATGCGTCGGAAAAATTTCATTGTCCTAGCCGTTACCACGGTTACCGTTATTGGCATGGCCCGGCCAGAACGCGTTGGTTCGTTCCGCGATTTTCGTTACTGTTTTATCTTCTCACGGCAACTTAAGCGAGGATAATATCATATTGGACTTTAGATGTAGGAGGTCCTGATGCATACAATTGACAATATCAAACATCTCTGACGAAATTAACAGATTCCCATGTACACGATTTATTCAATACTCTCTAATTAGGGATTTGTGCGGGAGATAATACAAAACGCACGGAAATATTAACTAAATCGGCTACATGGGAAACTGTTTTCTTAGCAAACTCTGTAACGGAGCCATTGTCTGATCAAAGGCGAGTTTGTTTGAAGTAGATTTCACATTCTATTCCCTTCCTAATACGAATATGACGTAACGACATTATGGAGTACGTGTTTCGCGTTCGTTCTGTAAGCAAATTGAATTACGAAATCTTGTTCTCTAAACCAGACAAATTAATGACGTCAGAGTAAATACATTTACAAAAAGTTATTTTTAACACGGTAATCGTCTAAAGCAGTCGAGTTATCAAAGTTTAGTTTCTCAACTAATATAACTATTCGATAACAGAAAACTCTTTAGAAAAATTTGTCTTATCACCAGGGTGTTGCATAATCTAAAAAAAAGCTACACCTACCAATTGCTATAATCGTTGTATCCAGAGCCTACAGATGTTACACTAATTTCCTTTTTATTTAAAAAAAAAAAAAAAACTTATCCCTAAACAGGGTTGACTTCTCGATTCGGTGTCGCGTGCAAGTCGAAAACGAGGATTTAAAATTCAATTCGAAGCTTAATCCTTCCTCGTTATGTAAATGTCCCACGCGGTCTACAAGTCTCTTAAGATTCCTGAAAATTTCGTTCTCCATTCATCACTCGAGGCAACGACGTTCGTTTGGGGACAAGTGACACGACGCAACAAATTTCGAAGCCGAGTTTCGTGCACGGCACGCGTCCAAACGTTGGGGCTTGGTTCTTCGGCGATGCACTTTGAAGTCGCCAGGTTTCGTGCAAGATACACGAATGCCACGCGCGCGATGTTACCGCTACGATTAAGTCCAAACGTGGTGCGAACGAGATATTATCGTTTGCCAGTGTGTAGTCGTCGGTGTCTCGTTAATTACTCCACGAGCTCTTTCGTGTCCTGGAACGGACACGGAGTACACAGCGCCTTTCCATATCCAACCGAGAAGCATCGGAGTCCCGAGCGATCGGAGTCGAGTCTTCGATAAATTTTGTGGGAAAAATAAGCGGCACTCGTTACACGTGAATCACGTGTAATGAAATAACGAGCACACGCTGAAATTGAGCAGTTAAATCGTGGAAGACTGACTCTGGCTTAAGATACCTCAGACGTTTTTGAGAATCGAAGCTTTTTAAAATAGTTTGTATGAACTGTTGAACGATTGATATTAAAGTGATTGAATTTCAAGCGAACAGTTTAAGTGAACAGGATCTAATTAAAATAATCGTTTCAGTTTTATTTAATTCCATTTCTATTTTCAACTGGTTGAAATAGAATCCATCCTTATATTTGAGGTTCAAGCATCCCGAGAATTTAACACGTACTGTCGCATAAAACGGAAAATCGACTGTAATAAAACATAACGTTAAAAAATACGATCCGTGATTATTCATAAGTCAGTTTCAAGAATCGTATAATATCAATAGAAATTTTCTAGAGAAACGAAAGCTGTTCAACCAAGGACGTCGAAAGTCTCTCGTGCCATTAAGAATAAAGCTTAATGCTCCATAACTTTGAAAAAATCAGCCAGTAAATAAGAAAGATATACGACGCACGTTGACGTTGTCGAAACAGATGTATAGAAGCATAATCGAGCGCGCCAGTAATTTTCCTACGTATAAGCAGACGCGTTAAAAACCATCGCCTTTTTATGGGGATTCCGTATACACAAGGCACCTAACATTTACACCACCGGGAGTTTCGTATAAATCAAAGCTTCGTTTCGTGGCGAGTCGCTGCACGACCATAGATAGGCATAATATCTTATGTCGAGGTCAAGGCGAATGCGTCAGGCTCGTTTACGGCTCATACACGTGCTGGTATTAAACGCCACGATTCATCAGAGCCAGAAGAAAATAATCCGTACCTGTGCTGCGGAGATCTTTGGAAAAGTCCCACCGCCAACGTCTAGGTTATCTCGAAACGCTATGGGTGAATATCGAGGAATATCGAGCCTGTCTATGTAACATTTAACGTTGCACGATTACGACTGGTTAATTGGGGTGAAAGTTATAATTGCTATCGAGATATCGAAACGAGGACTCGAGCGACAGCATGATGAAGAGCGAACACGTATTGGAAAAAAGGTTTCTTGATGGATCAGGGCTTCATCTTGATTTATCACTCGACTTAATAATTTTACAAATTGAAGACAGTCTCGAAAGTTTCCTTCATTTTTACGGTTAATAAGGTAAAGACGTCGATAGTTGACATATTAAGAAAAATACAGAATATTACACTGGACTTTGCTTAATTTTGGTTATTAATTTACACTACAAATAGCGTGCGCTTCCAGTTACTAGTGTGTTAAAACCACTACTACTATATTTTATTTATTTAAGAAAATTTTAATTCGTAATATCAAGTACTATTACTGAACAACGAGATTCGATAATTATTATTCAATAAAAACTTTCCACTCTCACTTTCTACCTCCCTTGTTAAAATTCATAATTAGCATTCACTTTAATATCAAATGTCACATTTCATTATCGAATAAGGCGATGATTTCCCCATTACGTTGACTGCTCAACGAATTCAGATGTGCAATTGATGACGTTGCGTGCGATCGCGGGACAAAAGGCTGTGCGTGCGTGCATTTCGAGGGCAGTTCATTAAAATTTATTTATGAATGCCTGGTAAGGGCTCGGCACTTCGTCCGAATGTCTCCTTGTCGGCTCGTATTATCGTCGTTACCTGCCGCTGCAACGAGTTTTATCGACGCAAGGTGTGTCATTGTGCGTTTCGCGCCGCGCAATTTGCTCCACTTCTTTTTTCTAATCGCTCCGCTCTCCGTGCACACCGATCGTGTAAACGTTTTCCACCTAACTGAGATGACAAAGCAGGAGCCGACCTGGCGACATCAAAGGATGCACGTTCGCTTTGCCAGTGATCGAAGAAACGATTACTCTCTCCTCTTCTCTTTAACGAAGACCTCGCGAAAAGTCAGGGGTTCTAATTCTCAAACATCACGACTGTTTCATCTTCTGAATTTTCTTGTTCCTCGGGTGTACAGGGTTCAGTTAGGTTGAGGTGAAGTTTAATCGCTGTACATGTGTATTATTTTGGTACTCATCGAAGAAAATATTTGGAAGAAAACAGGATAGCCCTAAATATTGGACAAAGTCTGTTAGTAAATGCCAGAAATAACATATTTAGAAAATTTGCCTTATTTTCTATGTGTTTAAGGTTTAAGGACATCCAGCACAGAACAGTCTAATACAGTCGATCTTGTCTCAAATTGAACCTGATTGACGAATAGATTTTAATTACATACGAGTTATCTATGAAATGAAATCAGTCTTTTATAGAAAAAAATCACAAATCAGTTTGTGAGATATACAGAGGATGTAGAAAGTATTCGAACACAGATTAATTTCCAAAAAAAAGCTATGTGAAGTAAGTAAATAAATAGCGTAAATAAAGAGCGAAAGGAGACCTCGAGGAAGGTCGAGCAGAATCAAGAACCCTTGAAATGTTGAAAATCGACCAGTGAAGAGAGCCCAAACACGGTTTGTTCTTCGAACACCGTGCTCGAAGTGTAACAAGCGACAGTCGATGAACGTCGTTCTCCGTCTAACCGAATTCGTGTTCTTTCCCTTGAAAAGCCAGCCGTTTCCTAAAGCAATTAGACTTTACAACGCAACGACCGATTTAACACGATAGTCGAACGATTGTGCAAGACCCAGAGAGACTGAGCCCGAGATCTAATAGTGTTGTAGAAACGGGATTAGTGAGGCGGTGACGGTAATTTGTCACGCGTGCATGACGTCGCTCTGCCTTTCAACGCCGAGTCCTCGTTATTGGTAACAGGACAATCTGAATACCCGGTGACACAGACCCGTGTCCTGGTTCGCACGTCCGTCACCCACACGTGACGTCCCACGCCTCGTTTGCACGAGCTGTCGTCTCTTCTGGGCTGACGCGGGATGCCATCGGCCATGCGCGTGCAATGACCTACACCAATTCCTCAGAGTACCGTCGAACCACGATTTGCGGCAATTTGAGTGTCTTGGTGATCGCTTTGGCCGACCGATATCACTACTTGGTTAATTACTTGCATTTCATTTTTAAGATACTCAGAATATTAGAATTTTATTATGTATATGTTAATGTTGTATATTTTGAAAATAGTTGCACTTGAAGCTATTTCACGTATACTTGCATACACATAATATATGATTAATATGATTCATTTATGATTTATTATTCTACTTTTATGATTCTAATATCGAAAATTCTCTGTGAACGCAGATGGTATACATCAATCTTATTTCGAACGGAGGTCTTAATGTCTACTCTGTAACAATTAATACCACGCACAAAAATTATTTTACTCCTCTTAAATGAAATAGGTAAGTACCTAGAATGGTCACTAAAGTGTTTAAATCGAACACAGATCGATATTCCCGCTGCATTTTAGTACACTGATCCTATTCGTTCGGGAGACTTCGATGCGTGGTGAACGGTGTCACCGGTGATTTCTTACAAACTGACAATCCCTCACGCTCTATAGAGTTCATTCTCCATCAATTTCGAATTTACAGCAAAAATATAAATTCCGACGTGATTAATATAGCTGAAATTTCATAGCATTCTATTAATAATTCTGAGTAATTACTGAAGCGTGAATATTTATCCTTCCGTCTTTACTGTTGCTCGGTCCTTACCAAAATAATTTTTTAAAATATCTTAATGGAAACCAAACAAAAATTTAATGTAAATTAAACGACATTCATATCTACTCCTATATTTCCTTTGAAACGAAACAAACGCGCTGCGCAATTCGCATCTAATTGAACTCGCCACGTTTCCTCTGCGCGCGTTCCCCACCCCGTGGCCAGTATTTTCACTACATTCCGTCCCGTTGTCGCATCAGCATATAAATCAGGCGTGGTTCGACGTGGATCTATCAACCGGTCGCGGCGCGGGCCCGATAGGAAGAGAACGGGACCCGTGACAGATTAATCTCGAAGTGCACCGAGCTCGCGCACACGCCTGCAACCTATCGAACTCGTTCGTTGGTCGCATAATTCATTATTTTTCCATCTGTCGCGGCTCTGGCGTGTTCCGTTGTTCCGGCAGACCCGAACAATAAAGGAGCCATGTCGGTTTCCGGCTGCTAGGAAATCGAAAGTATTCTAGGGAGAAAGAAGTCAGTCAAGACTTGCGACTACCAAGGGACATTGATCGACTGATATTCAATGAGTTTTAATTTTACTGGTACTTTAGTGACACCAGTTTGTATCAATGTTCTACTTTTTAACTTATTCATTTTATAGGTGAAAGACAAATACGTTCTTCTGATTCAATTGATTTTATTGTGAATGTCAATTTATTGTGTATTTATCGTGTCAAAGTAGCATTCATTTAAAATTCAAGGGATTTCACGATATTGTATATTCTCAATATAGTATAATAGTTATAATATAAGATTAGACAGGGAAAGGGTTATACAACCGCGAATGGACAGTTTCGATTTCGTTAGAGGCAACCGGTTGAAAAGGGAGGGAGAGCCGATACGGTTATTCGTATCAGTTCACGGGAATGTCGAAATCATCGTGCTTCCGCCAGCAATGGTCATAATTATCATTAAATGTGTTATTACTTGCGTTTCGGACGGCTGCGCACCTGGCGTACTCGCGTATCTCGAAGGAAACACGCGCCCGTGCTCTGTACACGTGGAGCAATAATGTTCCCCCTGTCAGAGAACCAACCTAATCGCCAATTGAGAGATCGCATCTATCGCGTGTCACCCGTTAACGCGAGTGGACATTTTACGAGCGATCAGAGAAGATGGAAACGTCCCACGTGTTACGGTATCGAAATCTTTAGTTAAATTCCGCTACCTTGCCTAAGAGCGTGAAACTGGCGAAACGTGTACCGAAACCGTCTAAATAGGTTGCCTTTCTATGGAGCCCTTCTTAGAGTGAACTATTACGTAATAGTTCGTAAGAAAATATAATTAAATGATGTCATTCGAAGCATTTGATTCAAACTGTTTCGACCATTGAAATTTGGAAAATAACGGAGATTCACATCAAGAGAACGCATTTTACGATCGATTGAGCACGAACACGTAGCCTGTTGCGACAGTCGATCAAAATCGACTCTAGGAAAAAAGAATCTACGACGTCGAGGGTATTATGAATTACGTAATGTGGTTACGTGGGTGAGCCGACTTATGGGAAAGCCACGGTGATTCCGTTCGTTTCCCATTGTGCAAGCGATGATAGAAGCCAGACAAGATTTATTCTCGATTTCGTGGACATTGGCGACACTTCCTTTCCGATTGGTGCAATAAACACCTACGTTCATTATCGAGCATCGAGTGCTCGATCGAAATGCCGTTCCTACGCTGGAGATAGTGCATTGATAAGACCGCCGTCAATGCACGGGAAGAAGTAGTGGATCGAGAAACAGGTAAGCGCGACTGTTTCTCATTTTTCTGCCAACTAATTGCGAGAAACAATGCGTTCGGCGCGAGATTAGGTTGAGATAAGCTTGTACGCGAATTCCTTACGTTGTTAGAAGATTTTCTTCTCTCAGTTTCTCACACTCCATCGAACCGTTTTATTTATGCATTAGTTGCAGAGGTTTGGATAATACTGAGACTTTTTAAACGTAGAAAAGAAACCTCAAACCTGCGGATACAAATTTTTTATTCACATTTCGTCTCTATTTTTGTCTTACGAAGTAATTGCAATATTTGCAATATAATCCAAAATGATAATAATAATTTAAAATTGACGAACAAATGGTAAAAGGACGACAGATTTGTTCAGGACGAAAAGAATTTATGTCATCGTAAGAAAAATCAAATATATACGAGGAGATAGAATTTCAAATAGGAATAAAATAAGCAACAATAAGAAACGAGAAATCAAACACGTTGAACGATGCAAAAATACACTCTCACGCGGACCGCTGGCAACTATCATATTGCGAAATGACACCTTATCTACCTATCAAATCAAGTATAAAACGAAATCCTTTAAAATGGAACGAATAGGAGCAAAGCGAGAATGCAAATACGTAAATTATGCGGTGTTTCTCTATTTTCACACAGAATTAGAGTATCTCTCCTCGAATACGAACCGAGCTCGCGTTTCCGTGCAACGCGATATTTGAAGTGTTTCGAAATTGGCAAAATTATGACGATACTTTTATGCACGAATGCGCGTTCAAATAAAACACGCGATTTCGAAAGTCCCTCGCGTTGGACCAACGAATGCATTCGACGCACGTGCGAAGATCTTGCAACGCAGATGCAGTCTTTATGCAAACATGTGTCTGATCCTTACTAAGCGCGCGTTAACTCGGTTACCCTAAGGCGTGCGCTTCATAAAAGGAAGGTATAATCGCGGCCCATTCTCTTTCGAACGTAAAACACCTTCGAAATTAGGAATGCAATTTTGCTCGAGGGAAATTGTAAAATGATATAATATATAAACTGAAAAATGAAATACAGCGTTCCTCCTCTATGAAGGTCTTTATTAAATGGTCCCACGGATGTTTTGAATCTAAATATGTTTCATGTATATATATACACACACACACAATATGATAATGGAACTCTTGTATAAATACGTATAAATATAAAAAAATATTAGAAATGAGCGTAGTCATTAGACACCCAACCTAAACCAGCTATATATTGAGAAAAAAAACTCCTAGACCCATGACTTACATATTTACATATACTAGCGTAATTATTTACCGTGATTGATAAGTACAAGTTATATTCCACGTAAATATACATAGGAATATACATCTAAATAGTTGTAAGTTCCTTCGAGCAAATTATTTTCGTGTACCTTGCCTTACTGACAGATAAAGGTTCGAAGCTTATTTTTTCGATAAATAATAATAACGTCATTACGAATTCCGAAGGCGAAATCGTGTGCAGAGACACGTGGACTAACCGTTCGTCCTTTTATCTCGCGTTGAACAGAGACGACCGGTTATCGTCACGCGTGCGGCACCAACGCGAAATTAATAATCCGTCGTTTCTTATGCCTCGTTATCGCGCATCGTCACGTCTTTATAACGCGGCTGGGGCTCGTACGTCAGATGGTATCGTCGTATCTCGTACGGCTAGCAGCTAGTAAAGTAAGTGCGAGTAAGTATAAACTACCGCGCTGAGCCACCACCCTCGATGTTCCGCCCCAGCGGAGAGATAACATCTTCCGTGAGCACACTCCGTCTCTCTCGCCGCGACCTCCTCCTCCCTTCCACAACCCTTTTGCTCGCCTACCGTCCTTCGCCGATCGGCCCGAGGCTTCCCTACGATCGGCTACTTCAGTAGCCGCACCATCTGCCCTCCATAAATCCTCGCGGCCGTCTATGCTACGCCGATATCCCGCCAAGATCGAGCCAGCCTCCGTCTCGTTCATTCCATTTTCCCACTTTTCTATCCGTTTCTCCGGGCGAATTCGGCCAGAGCCTGAATGATCGACGAGATCGTGGTGGTGTAGTTCTTTTTTATAGTTGGTACCGATTAAAGCTTTCAGGTGCAACATTTCTTGGCTGGAATACTCTGACGTTTCGACAGAATTCACCGCATCACTTTCAGAATTATTATTTTCAATTCCTTAGCGATTCCTTAGTGATTCCTTGTATTCTATATGTAGGTTTCGTGGTAGTCGTTGTTTTAAAGGTTTCGAGGCCACCGGGTGTAATGTCCCTTGCAAAAATAAAATTTGCAAAATTTGAACGAAATGTCAACATGTTTTTGTGCCAGTGAGTAATTATCTCTAGCAGGCAGATGAACAAATTTAGATGTCTAAATATGCTCAGCAACAAGAATACAGAAAGATGACATTCTTTAGATCCCTGATTAGAGGTTCTCAAATCTGTATTACACATCTCCGTATGATTCGTATATAAAATCATTCATATATAAAATCATAGAATTCGGTAAATCGTCCTGAACCGTCGTCGAATGGAAAGGGTTAAAAAAAGCGAAGAACTAACCGACGCCACAAGTTCGAGTATCGAGCGTTCATCGGAGCAATTCACAGGTACCAACTGGCCCGACGATAATAATTGCAACGTGGCATCAAACAAACCGACCCCTCGAACACGTCGATCTATAGATCGCCATACCGGAACGGGCATACGAGCCACCGCGTGGGAGAGTGTAGCCTCGGTTCAGCGTTAGCCTGTGTCGCTTCTTCTTCTTCTCCTTCCTCAGCATCTTCCTGCTCTATCTCTTATGGGAACGAACCTACCGAAGGGATCCCTCCTCGCGCGAACGGCGCAATATATTGCCATTTGTTCCGGCCGCTATAAGGCAATATGTTTGTCAGTATCGCGGAATCGAACCCGAACCCTCGAACCTCGACGAGGGAGAGAGAAAGAGAGACAGCCTAGTAGGTTGATCTTGACCGTTATTTCTCGGGTGCATATGGTCTCGGCTGCCGATACCACCTCCCGATATCACCCAAACGCGATCCGCTCGGCTCTCGATCGCTCTTCTCTTCGCTATCGATAAGTCTTACACGAAGATTCTTCCACTTCTTCTTCCTTCTCGTCTTAGGCTTGTTATTCATTTGTTGCCCGTAGATCTTCCGCCAATCGGCGCACCAGCTACACCGAGTTAAGGCTAACGATCCTTGGCCGAGGGTTCTATCGATGCATCGAACGAACCACGGCCGGATCGCTGATCGTTATTCAGTGGGTGGCCAGTTGGGGGATAAATTTCGAATACTTTGCCCTTGTTTCCGGCGAAACGAAAGTGTTCGTAATTTCCTGCCAGGGAATTACATCTCAGAGAGGGAGGGAATATGTTCTACGACTTGGTATGAAAGTATTGGTATTGCCTTTCTTTTGATTGGCAAAATAATATATTTAAATAGGAGATTTATAAATGAATAAGTCTTCTTCTCCTTTGTTTGATCGTTTTTCATAATATATTTTTTTCTCTCACAGAGAATATCCTATGTTGAGTTTTGAAGACGAATAGGTTATCAACGATCGCTAGAAATCGTTAATGAATAATGGCTTCTTAAGACCACATTTAATGCCTTTAAATACACAAATGTCTAGTAAAAGATACGTTACTATGCAAAGGGATGAATCCCTGCATGAATAAGAAGAAGCCTGAGATATCAGTCGCGACAGCACGTAGACTATTGTAACTAGTATAATTGTACATCGAAAGGATCGTAAACAGGTTGCGTGTCGGACGTGAACCATTGACGATCGTGACATGGGGACGACCCTTGATCGATCGGATCGATGAAAGATAGCCGTGGACGTACGCGACAACCGTGGACATCTCGCGTGCACCGCTACGCTGCCGATAGGAGACGGAATTCTTTCTGGTTTCTTTCGTGTCGAAGAAAAATCTCGCTGGAACGACTCTTTGTCGACGGTGAATTATTATGACGTTAACGGGAAGCACCGACCGTTGAATGCGGGTTTCTTGTTTGTTTTCGATTCTACGCGTTTTCCTGTTACGTTCGATAATCATCGACACGATTGTTCGGATGTGACCGAACTGTCAACAACGCTCGAAGCCAGACGGCCGGAGCAGTCTGGCAGCTTTCAGGAAACATCCTCGTGGACATACCTGAGACGAGATATCATCTACATCGCGTTCTTTGCTACCGCGAAAACAATTCTGCCCCACTGGAATGATACTCGACCACCGGAAAATGGCTCTTGCACAGGTGGTGGTGGGGCAAAAAGCAGTCGATCGGAACCGTTTCGAGTCGCCATATATTTTTCTTCCTGAATTCAATTTCGATCGCGCGGACCCCAATCGGAATGGAATTCTCATTTAATTAATTTGGCAAAAAGCGAACCGGTTATACGCGAAGACTCGATTTACCGAGGGTTTAATCTTCGTCGACAGGTGTAACTAAATACGCACGTTGAATCGGTTACATACTTTTTATAATGTTAACTTTATTTAGAGCATTTACTAAACTCACCACTGCGATACATAAACATTACTTTTGTCTATCTTATAAAAATCGTGTTACTTTCTACCGTAACGAGAACAAATATTCCACAACTATTCCCCAGCGAAGGAATCGAGTACACATGAAAGTTTCACATAAATCATTCTTCGTACAACTTCGATACTTCGATGTCCAAATATTTTTGCAAATTTAGTTGTATTGAAATTTCATAGAAACGAGCATGTCACGGCGACGTTCCTCGTGGGTTAACATATGAAAAAGAAGAAAACAGAGACTGAACGTAAGATCGTGGCTCGCTAATCCGCGGGGGCGAGCGGAGATTCGCAGATTGGCGAGTAGCGAGGCGATTCGCGAGACGCCTGCAGGTGAAGCCGATGCAACTGGTGGAAAGAACGAGATCGAGACCCGATAGACGACGAGGTCGCGCAGCAATCCTTAACAAGGGCTCAAATGTCACTTCTGGGTCCGATCCTGGAAAACTGCTTTAACGACCCCCTGCGATTTTTAACGCTACTTCGATCGATGGCTAAAATGGAGGGATCGTTCTAAGTTACGTTCTCAAGCAATTTCGTTACATTATTCTCGCCGTACTTGGGCGTAATTTCAGAGTCTATGACGTTTTCTTATATGATTTTTCGTTTTGGTAGGCTCTGTCTTAGTCGAGAGGATACTGGTTTTCATTTTGTCGATTTAATGGGTTTGAATGAACTTCCAAATCGACAAGTAGATTCGCGAAGAAATGTGGCAATAGTTTTAGTTCAGTTTGAATCGACGTTTGGAATCGATTTAAAATACTCGTAATGGAAAATTCGACTGAACTGTACATAATGAAAAATTACTAACCAGTAGCGTAGCTATATTATATTATTATCTGTGTGAAAATAAAAATAAAAATAGAAATAAAGTTATGCATCAGAAAATAAATTTCAAATGTGTATACTATAAAGAAACTTCATTGCACGACTATAATGCGGATCTGTGCTGCTTTTTTGTCCGTTAGGTAACCAATGCAAAGAATGCACCTCCGAATCTTGAAGTGGACAGTATTTGTGCGCGCGTGGGGTCGCGAGACGTGTTATCGCGATCCAACAAACGGACCCAGCCTTGCATTTTTTGGAGACGTTGCTCATTTACGTGCACGTGACCACCGAAAGACTGTCTTTTGATATCATACGGATCGAGACAACTCTCTTCCAGCCTACGACGTCATTCTTACCACGTAACAGGGTGCATTTACCCCTTATCTCTCAACTGTCTGTCGCACGTTCGTTGTTTTCCCTAACTTTCGCCAACGATTTGCCTGCGAATCCAAATCTCAAGGTCTCGCGGGCAAATCTTTATTTCGAGGTTTTCAAGCACTTACCGAATCACGCGAAACACAAATTGCGATCGATGTTGTTCATGGGAAACTCACCTGAAACAGAAACGGAATTCCAGAAATTATATGAAATACTGTGGAAAAGGATTGCGTATTGGGGAGATAAAATTTATTGATTCTTGCATGAGTAAATTTGGTAAAATCTATGTAAGTATGAAATTAAAGAATCTCTTACTGACGAAATACCAATTCGAATACTGACGAAAATAATAAAATTCTGAAGCTGGATATCGCAAACTTATATCGTTAGGACGAAGATAAAAATTACAAAATATGTTTTGAAATATGAATGTTGACGTGATTTCACGTAATGTGTACACGTGTCGCGAAACAATGTTAGTGTGCATAATAAACAGAAATTTTCGTATGGGTCACAAACGACCCATTCTTGTCCTTTCACGGTCTGTTATTCACTGTTATCGTCTTTATAATCATGTAATTAAAACAGTGTGAATTCGAATCCTCCGATAAACAACGAGGGTGATTTTTTCCTCCCTAGAGTCTAACCTGCTGTATTTCGAATTCGATTACTCTGCAATTTATGGGAAATTGCTGTTTGGTTCATTCGAGGGTACGATTCTCCTTTCGCGAAGTTTATGTTTAAATTACCGGCTGGGACCTGCAGTTCCCACGTTTACGCTGGGTGTATGCATGATAACTGCACTTCGGGATCCATGCGAATAGTCGCGCATAAGCGTACGGAGAGATATGGTAACGAATTTATCAGAGATCATGGGAAACCTTGCGTCAGAAATAAAGGAACGAGATCCAGAAGGCGAGGAATCCTTACTTACGCGTGTTCGGAAAGAAACATCGCCTACTCTACATCTACGACCATTCGCTTCCGTATTCTGCGGATCAACAACTTGCGCTTCGAATGTCGAGGCATTATTGTATTTGTAGATATGTATTTAAGAGCCAGAGAATTAGTCACGTATTTAATCAGGACTTTCTGACACTAGGATAAATATGTTTTTACGTAATGACGGATTATTTAATTTCAATAATAATAAACACGCTACGATGTGTTCTCTAGTAAATTACAAGATTGAATAATTAATTTCATGAATGATTACGTGAAAAAGAAAATATACATCAGACCGTCTGATGGGGATCTCGAACTAATAACGATAAATTTCACGAATTACTAAACGAAAAGGAAAATATACAATATCAGATTGTCTGATGGGGACCTCGAACTAATAAATAATAAATTTCATGAATGACTATATAAAAAAGAAAATATATGCCAGATCGTCTGACAAGGACCTCGAACTAGAAAATAAGTAGGATCGATGAATCCTTCATGAATATACGAAAAGGGTTCACTGGCTTCGAACTGGTCGCATGCTCGAAAACCTCCAAACAGGGTAAACGTCTCTGTCGTCGACAACTCGAGTCCAGACTCTGAAAAATCCACTTCACTCTCCTCCTTTACGTCGAAACGAAAAGGAGCATTGACGAGAAAGCTCGTGAAGGGTTGCGACTGGAAGGAACAGACGTGGCGAGGGAACAGAGAGCTACGGCAGTCGTCCCATCGTTAGGACCAACCACCTCTCATCGCCTCCTCGTCCTTTCTCACCCGAGGATGCGGCTCTCGACGGTCCCCAGGTTGCCAATTCCGGTTCCCACGTTTACATTTCGTGCATGCGCAATAGGTATACCGTGTGGCCGGTGTATGTAGCGGTGGTAGCTCGTTAACCGGATAACGGTAGGTCGGCTAGCAGCACGTTGGAAGCGCGCAACCACCGGGAGTACCAACAGGCAGCTCGTAGAGCACACCAGGCCAGGGGGAGGGCGGTGGGGGACGGTCGAGCGTGGCTTTACAGGGTACTACAAGGTACCGGGAACGTCAGCCGCATATAGCAATCCCCGTGGAAGCCCTTAGGCTCATAGCAGTGCCTACGTTAACGTGTCTATTTGAGATATCAGCGATCGGTCGGGTACACGGCTGCTGCACGACGCGACGAACTCGCCCTCCAGTCGTTCGCGTCCGCGAATCGGCACGCCGGATATCCATCCAGACGCTGACGGATCGAACGTCCCTGGGAATCCTTCCTTTTTGGGGGAGGACGTAGCTCTTTCGCGCAAACAAATTTTAAGTACGAGCTTTCTTGCTTAATCAAAGTATGGTATACTCGAGATATTTTGAGAAATTTACCTCTTGGTCAGTTTTAAACGGAAACGAGATATCTTTGGTACTCCTTTTAATGTTGATATGATCAAACGAAAGCTTCTGCAACCGAGGGTTTCCTTTTCGAGGAAAGATCCTTTACGATAGCTAAGGTTAGAAATATTAAAAAGATTATGAGATGCATCGGATGCTACACTATTTGAAATAGAAACGAGACAAGATATTATTCCTTTTAATGGAAATAAATAAAATTCTACTTTAAGAATAACGAAAAATAAGAATTATTCATGTTACCCATTTTTTTCATGCCGATGATTAGACCTAATTCCTTAATAAATTCTGTACACGTAAATCTTATGTTGTTGAGTACAGTAGAATCAAGCGAATTGCAAGCTCTGACCGGTGGGAAGTATGAAGTGGTAGAGGGAGAAGCGATCAAGGGCGCTACACCTGCAATGTAATCGGGTACAAAGTCATTTACATCCGAAAACAATTTATCCCGAAAAAAATCGTCGAGAAGGCAGGGCTCGCATTATAAGTATAATGAATGTGGAATCGCACACTCGATCCACGTACCATTTTCCTAAGGGTACTAATTAACGTCGCGCCACTGTATTACGTGCAAGGAACATCGCAGTTAAGAGTCGTCGTGACCACTGGCGTCTTATTTAAACTTTCATTCTGTCCAGGTGTTTGCCGTGAGTTCATCCAATCGTTCGGAGCTCAACCGCGATTGGTTCATCGTGGAAATATTGCGACACACGGGTAATCCGATAAATATGCGAACGAATAAGTCCATAAATAATTGCGCGGACGTTTATACGGCTGGCAATCCTAACGGAAAAAGGAGAACGTAGATAGGGAAGCATCGATTGCTGCAATCGAACGATGCTTCTCTTGGTCAGATATTCTCGATACTCGTTGTTTGGAAATACTGTTACAGTAACCTTCATACTGGTACCGTTATAAGAGAGAAGAATGTGCGTGTTTACACGGAATCTTATCTCAATTAGCACGAGGCACGTTGCCACTTGTTCCCAAACAAACGTCAACGAAACGATAACGCTCCATGCATTAAATCTCCGGCCACCGATTCCTGGAAATTATCTGTTTAGACGTCAGTTCGCGTTAACGAACTTTTTCCAAGCTAATCTATGTACTTACTGTCGTATTACGCGGCTCGACGATAATCCTATTCATTCGCGACTACATTTGCGCAATTGTGCACACGAGTTAAGATCTCCCGGTTAACTCGTACCCATTGTCTGCGCAATTTTTACGCGGACCTAGTAAGCGGTATCGCAATTACCGGTTCACGCCCCGCAAACTCGGCCAGTTTGCTCCTGTGATTCGGTGGCTTTAATTACCGCGTAATTGCAGGGGCATCGAGGAATTTACCGCATTCTACGAACTCCTAATGATCGCGAAATCTATTTCTCTTTATTTCGTTGAGGGTGTAGCTTAACGTTCATATAACGGAAAATTAAAGATAGCACGATTTTCAAATGAATCGTTCCTATGCGATCTATGTCTTTTTAGCATTATACAAAGCATTATACAAAGCATCAGACGACGAGCAATCCTTCGTCGTGAGTAATAGCGAGCTAATTGGTTGCGAAATAGTAATAAGAGTTTTAGCTATAAGAATAAATTCTACATTATAAGATTATAAGAAACATTATAAGAAAAAGAAATTATTTGTGTAATACTCCAATATGCTTTACATTCACACGAAATAAATGAATTTCTGTAAAATTTTGTAATTTCTGTTGCTTAACGAAAAGTCCTGTCACCCATTCGTGGGTGACGTGACGCCCAACGTGTAAAATAATTCGCAACTGTTCAGAGACGGCACATATGAAAATACTCGGAGGAAATCAACGAACCATCGACCGGTGAGGGAAAGTATTTCCCTAAAGCGTCGCCTGGAGGAACGAAGTCGCCTTTGCAATTGCTCGATGCATTGAATCGGTTGCGCAAATGTCTACGCGGCCCGATGAGGCATCAATACTCGTCATCCCTTAGCATGCCTGCCAGGTGATGTGTAATCGCGCCTGTTAATCGACAATGAAGTTATCGGCGCCGATTGCTAGGATACCGTGTCGATCGTATCTCTCCCTTCGGTTCGCCGTGACGGGGATACGTGGAAAATTCTAATTAGCCGCGGCACGATTTTTTCGCGAATAAATCAATAACCGCGCACGAGAGAGAGAGAAGGATATCGGTCGCTGCGCTCGGGCGGCACTTGGCCGAGAGAAGGCTATCAGAATTTATGGGTACCGTCGATTGAAATGTTCCAGCGCGTTAGCGATGAATACGCGTGGAAATTGCGCCCGCGAGAGCCGTGCAGCAATAATCCCGAAAGGTTATGACATCGTATTACAACCGCGGTTATTATGTAATTACGCGTACCTCACGCACGTGCATCCTCCCGCGACGGGAATCAGTCCGAGGGAAAAAGAACGCGGACGACGGAAAATGTATTGAAAGCTGGAGCACAAAAGCGCGAAGGGTCGTAACTGCCTGCTCTCCAACGGGCAGCCTTAACGATATTAATAATCCACGTGATATACATCGATATACATACGTCTATGGATACGTCGATGCATAAAACACGTGGCTCGTATATCACGTCAATTAAGATAGAAAATGCCTAGTGTCATAAGCAAACCTCGTCCGAGTTTAATTATCGGACAACGTTTGCGCCCCGACAATTATCCGCCACGGTCGGAAACGGTAACCGATAATAACAGCTCGCGTTACAATAATAACTGTTTTAAATAATTAGTCGGTACGAGGAAGCTCGTCGTAAATCTGTTCCGCGGAATCGCGCGCCATGCTACCAGTGGACGAGTACACCCTTGGTCCCCGAGGCAATGAGTCTGCCAGCTCGTCGCTAGCCAACTTGCTAACTAGCATAAATAAACAAATTTCAAACGATGGATATATTTATGGGAACGCGTTACGATGGACAGTGGACTCTATTTCGTCCAGGGAATCGGATCATCGGAAATCCAGCGTGAATAGGTTTAGAGAAGAGATGGAACTAAGCGTGATGAGTCTTTGAGATGTAGTATTCCTACAGTCTAGTAAATATCAAGTGTATGCAAAGCTGAATTAAATATGATAGGTTTGTAGCACTTCTGTGAAATCTTTAGTAATATTTTCAAAGGGAAAAAAAAGTTGAAATAAATTGAACTTATTTCAAATATCTAACTTGTGTAATTTCTTGTAAACGAAGTTTAACGCGTCAGTAATTGCTAGGTTCTCAAAAACATTATTTTAAATTGCTATAAAAGCAAGTGAATAGTCTACAGGTAGCCTACAGTGATACAGACTAGAAATAGTCTTGCATCCCTTATTCCTTCTATGTTACGAAGAAAGGTTTCCTCTGATCACATTGAATATCCCAAAACACAAGTGAATCCACTGAATTCGATATTAGACCATGAAGAAGTTGGTTCATTGTTAACTAGAAGCTTGTAGTACTTCGTACTTCATTCTGAAATGATCAAATTACCTGGAATTAATCTCTAGGGACCCTTCTGCTGGCGTAGGATGTATATATCAGGAGTTTGTGCTTGAATTGACCAAATAGCCTCAAATTAATCTCTGGAGAGCTTTCAGTTGGAGGAGGCCCATGGGCTATAAATTTCAAAGCCATAAAACACCCCTGACTGTATACAAATGTTTTGCAAAAATTACTGAATGAAAATTCATTGTAAATGCAACAAGAACTTGTGGAACTGGTAAAAATTAATCAGACAATCATTCCAAAATGATTGTTTGAGATGATACAAATTTACAAGTATGTCCTGTATGAAATCTCCTAAGCTTACGTTGGTCGTCGATAAACACTAGATGCACCTCGTTGTTAGCGAGGTAACGTGAAGAATTCTTACAGAAAATTGTTACAACAGCCACAGACGCACACATTCACAGACAGACCCAAGTTAGTCAACGATGTGAACGACAAAAGTGAACGGCAAAAATGTCCTTTCGTGCATCTGGTGAGACATAAAGGGTATACCATTTTACTAGTTCCCCTTTCCTGATGAAACGTTCACTGCTGAACAGTGTAGTCGTCAATTGGATCATTCGACCGATTAAATCGAATTGAAAAGAGCATTTACCGGGTAAGAATGCCGGAAGGTAGGTTTGCAGCACGACAACGCTAAGACGCAAACTGCTGTTTACCAATGACGGGAATGGTACCTAATCCATGCTATCGATAACAACTCGTAAATAATAATCTAGTATAGAACAGCATTAAGCAGAACTGATATATACCTATTTAACCCTTTCCACTCTGCAACACATTACATTAGTCCAAGTTTGGAAACGTGTCGTTTTGGTATTATCAGACTCGATTATAAATTTTTATAGCTTTCTTGAAGCGTTGACACCACTGCAAACATAAAAGAACTTTCTAAAGAGGCTTGAGAATTTTATTTTAAGCGAGACGCGCTTAGAAGTAAAAATAAAGATGAGGATCCTACATCGTCGTTTAAGCATCGAGTGTCGCTCGAAAACGCTTGATGGTGATTCAGTTCGCGAAGGACCGGACAAAAGGACAAAAAGGCAAACGCTCCTGCAACGGCGTGAAATTTCAACATTCTTTCGATGGAAACGAGACCCTCCTACGACGGATTAAAGGTAATTTACGATCCCATGTTGCAACGCTGCGTAACGTTAACTGCGGCTGTGAAATACCGCCCGAAGTCTACGGCGAATCGTATATCAGCGCAATTAAGAGCGATTTCTCGTCTGCACGAACAGACGAAATAAAGCGGAGGGGGCATTCGCGGCAGTTTTGTGTTTCAGCTGGCTGGCTGGTTAGATATATTGCTGGAATTACGGCCGACTAGGCTCGACAAAGACGCGGAAATTCGGACAACCGGTCCCTCGGGTGCCATTTTCACCTTTACGACTTCGCGATACGTACTATATCGTGAATTCCTAACCCTTGAGTACCTGGTGGTAATACACGCGTACGCGGTATTTTACAGTCGGTAACATTTATGACGTGGGGTGTACAGGATGACCCACAACGAGTGGCACATTTGTCGTACATTTTGTTTGCACGATCCTGGGCTTTTGCATTCAAAAATAAATGGAAAACGCGGAATAAATTGTTTTTGTATAAGGCTGCGCTTTCGTTAAAATTGATATTTAAATTGTTTGGATGTATCCAGCTGTGGGTGTTTGTAATATTTGTATACGTGTATCGCATATTGTATTGCTGCATTGCATATCAGTTTGAAGATTTGAACTCCATAAAACAAAACGTTGAGAAATGCGCCGAAATAATGTACGTTGCTTTTTAAAATTCTCATTATAATGAAAATTCAAATAAATATTGTAGAATGCATAAATACAAACGTAGCTTTCGTCTAACAAGTCGAAAAATAATCGTCAGTAACGTTACAATTTCTATGCGAATGGGAGGAGTTAATCGATTTGTGCAGCGAACGGCCCAATTAGTCACATTAGAAACAGCCGGTTTCGCAAACAAATAACTCAATTTGCCTATAATTCGCTAAATCTGCCTTGAACTCTACAAAGATGAACAAGCTCGAACTAGAATCTTCGACTTCCCAAAGGGGCCGATCCTAATCACCCACCTTTGCAACGTCCCAACGAGGAATCGAACATTCAATTCCGCTCGCTAAAATTAGCCACGTACATCGCTGGCAGAATATGCACGTTAGAAGCAACCCATGAATTACCCATATCCTAATGAAAGACGCGAACCGTGCGTGAAATTAAACGACGATTACCCGTGGTATCCTCTTCCTAGTTCCCTCTTGGAACACCTAGGCCCCCACCCAGAGTTCCTTTTACCCTGTTCCAGCGGTTGAACGTTTCCACATCGACGACTCAATCGCGGTTCTCATCCCAGGACGCCTCAGCCATCAGGATGATGTTTTACGCAACCGTTCGCCATTATCGAATATCTTCTTTCTCGCCCAGCCCTCTACGCCCTCCCGTTTCTTCTGGCCTAACCGCCTCTTTCTTTCTCGGCCGCTAACGATCGCCAGTCGTTACGTACGTACGACGCGTAAGAACGACCAAAGACGAGAGTACTCGACCGGGCACTCGCCAGCCTCAACATCGTCGCTGCTTTGCAACTCGCCTACCAGCGGTAATCACCTGCCACTAAGTCTCTTCCTACCTGGCCGGATAAAAAATTCGCCAATCGCCATCAATCATGGAGAATTAGAGAAAACGGCTCCGTCCGCGATCCTCCTGGCGTCTATTTTCGTCCCTTTCTCTGTCGCTCTTACCTATCCGTGTCGTCCTCGCCAATTCGCAGTCTTTATCCTCCCCCCCCCCTCTCGCCCTCCTACCCTCCCTCCTCCTTTTCAATGTTTTTTCCCATACCGTTCGTAGGGTACACCGAGGTCGGGCCGTGTGTCGTGACCAGCTCCGCTGGCGAGATTTCCTCGTTATTGCCGTTAAACGCGATACCCTACGACCGGGACGAAACATCGGAATCTCATTTGATAACTCGTTACGAAGTGTACATTGCGCCGTATACCAGGATTCGTGGCGATAAGGTGACGACGCTCGAGACCGTTTCGGTCGGAAACTTGGACTCCGATGAGATTTTTAGGATAGGAGGTACGAGCTCTTTCACGCACTGAGCAGAGGCAGGGAAGAGAATTTGTGCAGACGAAGAAAATTTGAAGCAAAGGGCGAGTGACGACGAACCAGCTATTTGGAAAGAATAATCGTAACAAAATAATGAAAAATAAGAGAGAAACGTGGATAGGGAAAACGAGACGCGTCAGAGAGGGGTATAAACGTTAGAAGGAATGGCGTTGCTTATAGGTGAAGTCAACGCAATCACAATATTTGTTTGCAATCGATTGGTTAGATAAGGATACAGGTTTACCAAGCATCCGTCTCGTTACGATCAAAATCTAACAAATAATATAAGCAGCCTCTGTTTCTACGATACTCGACCATCCCTGGCGTTGCAGAGGAAGAGCTCACGGATCAACCGACTCGGACGCCATTTTTCCCAAGCATCGGGCTCTTAATATTCCCACGTCACGTTCCTAAAGCGATCCCGCGATGATCTCCCAAGACGTTGCAACGAGACTCGCTTCCCTCCGCGGTAAAAAGACGGTGCAGCGTCTTTTTAACGAGGAATCAGCTTCCCCGGGACGCTAACGCTTTCGATGAGTCGCTTACGCCATATTGGATTCCAAGACGCGTCAGTTAGAGAGGGAGGAACGCGTGGTAGTACGTCACGAGCGTCAGTTCGAGTGACGGGTGGCGGCGATGCGTCCCGACGGGGCTGTTGGGTAGAAGATAACCGCGTCAAAAGCAATTTTCACACCTGCACGTGCCAGCAAAGAAATTGACACCGGTCGACAGGCTGCATATTTACCGATATTTAAGAAACGGCTGCTCGAGGCGACGACTCGGTAATCCAGTAGCCGGGAAACGATCTTCGCGAGCCTCGCGGCCAGTAAACAAGGATTATACCGGCGGACGCTTCTTTGACGAGTTTGACAAGTTTCCCTTGGAATACTCTAGCCAGGGAGCTAGATAGAAATGCAGAATTTCAATAAAGGCGTGAGACATTTGAACAGCTAGGTGCTTTTGACGAGTGTCCACGTCGTGAGGAAATGGAAAAATTTTGGGTGTTACCCGAAGTATCATCCTATAAGTTTGTGCCGTAGATTGTGTTATATTTCATGAAAAATTAGAGAAATTTTATAACGGCAGTATAGCGGCTT
The DNA here is from genome assembly GCF_026283585.1 of Hylaeus volcanicus. Lineage (NCBI taxonomy): Eukaryota > Metazoa > Arthropoda > Insecta > Hymenoptera > Colletidae > Hylaeus > Hylaeus volcanicus. The sequence goes on from NC_071977.1 coordinate 4,878,255, forward strand.
TGTCAGGAAGGTTATAAAAGATCGTTAAAAGAGAGGGTGAATATACTTTTTTTAACACTCAAAGGTATGTTTCATGTATCAACTTGAATAGCAGAACATAAGTGGTATGAAATCGTGGGATTTCCTAATACAATCTGCTGTTTCGATTGAAATTTTAGTAGAAACTAAATTATACTTGTAAATTTTCAAATGTTTTAACATTTCGAGGCCTAGGTGAATTTATAAAAATAAACAAATGAAGAAATATAAATGATTGCCTCACCTACGTTAAACCTTTTTCAGTTACTCTCGAAGATGCACGCTAAACGAAACGCCAACTGTTGAATTGCTCAATCTGTCCAAGACACGCAACATAGCAGCAAAGATCGAGGGCAGGGGCAAAAGCCACAACAATAGATTTTCCCTCGTTCATTTATGGCATCGAATTAAGGGCGATAAATTATTAATTGCAGGAAAGGGATCGGTTCACCTGCAACCGTGGGAACGCTCCAACGGCCTTGGGGAACCTCCGCGAGTGACGGCCCGTAAAAACGCTAATGATATCTGATTGCTCCCTATTCACGATGATACCTCATTGCACGCTCGTCGTGCAGACTCGCCTTCGGGTACCCGTTCTTCGACCAGGCTTATCTGGGGTCTTATCACCGCGGCGTGCCTCGCCTCGTCAAACGCCTGCGAGTCCCATTAGAATCGCGCCTGCCTGTCTCTGCCTTCCGACAAATGAGGAGCTTGGAATCTTAGCAGCCTCTAGCACCAACACATTTTAAGAATTTGCCACATCTTCTGTGCATAATTGCTAGAAAATTGTGCATTACTACCGCGAACAATCAAAAGTATAAGATGAAAAATATTTTAATAAACTTTGTTAGACTCTGATATAACTTCGAGATGACTCTTGATCAGCTTTTATTGTTCGCGACACCGTGATTCTTAGCTCCCCGAACATCGCAGCTAGACATTGGCACGACAGATAGGAATCCGAGACGACCGAGCGTCAATTATACTCCAGACGGCTGTTCGCTAATTTTCCAAATCGAAGCCGCGATAATTGAGGCGTTCGTCGGAGGAAAGAAGGGATTTTCTCCGTTCGACGGGTTTCCCGAGGACATTATCGTCCGTGTGAACTGGGAATGGCACGTTCACGCGGCTCGGCTGCAACGTAATGAGTCGGCGGCGGCTGTAAAAGGATCATTCCACTTTTCAACGCGACTACCTGCAAAGCGACGCGTCTCAGCGTTTCTGAGACGAGCTAGGTGCCGCTTACGTATTTATAGGAGAACTTCATTTCCTTTTGAGAAATAATAAAACCATTACTTCTTGCCGAGAGCGAATAGAGCAAACCTCGTACATACGATCACGTAACGATATTTAAGAGTAAGCACATTCTTTAAATCGTAATTCATCATTTGTGATCGTTTTTATTGGAAATGGGCTATAACGAAATAATAAAATAGTAATTTTATTAATTAAGAGTTTTGATTTTATTTCTAAAATGTCACGAATTAGGTAAGATCTTTTCTCTACGAGGAGATGATCAGGACCAACGGACAAACGTTACATGTAAAAGGTAGAAAGAATTTCTAGCTGTACACACTGCAATTTTCCTACACCTGTTTAGGCTTTAGCAAACTATAGGAGCACTGAACGCTTTTATTTTATTTATTTCTATTAAAGAAGTGTCCACGTATTTCTGACAGGGGGTGTACATTGTACACATATTCTCCGAATATTTATTGTTGCAGTAAAACGAAACGTTAAATTACAGTAAATATTCCAACAGTTTTCAAATAAAAATCACTTATATTTTTCATCCTTTTTTCATTTATATTAGTTTCTATACAACGAACCCGATTGGTTGAAGCGTTCAATAAATTAATCTCGGTCGAAGAATTTTAATTGCGAGGCGAACTATCGTGTGTCGGGAAACTTGTGTGCTCGCAATTACGGAACACCACGAGCGATAATTTAATCGAACTACGAACAAACTTCGCGAACCTTGAAGTTGACGTTTAGACAGCCGCCACGGTTCGCGAACTTCAATCGCTCACCAGTGAAGTATTCGTGTCTGGCTGACAGCGAAGATCGTCGAGTAATAGTCGCTGAGAGATGCCTGAGCGGTGGTGGAGAGGAGGACGAGCAACGGTCAACCAAACGAAAGCCTCCTTGGTAGCTTCACCCCATCTCTATACGCAGAAACCTTCGCGAGGGGAGACCTAAGCACTCGATATTGTTTACTATGTAACGCGAACTCTAATCATCCAAAGTCTCAACATCCACTTGAGACGACTAAGTAATTTCTCATGGCCACGAAGAAGCGACCCCGAACGTTGAGTTTGGGTTTGGGTTTGAGGAGGCAACGTCAGGCGACCATAAGCTTATGATTGAAAAGTCCTAGCAGCAAGATTGCGCTGGCTCGTCCGTCGCGGATAAAACAATAGTCGTAAGCTCCTGTCAGGCCGGCCAAAGGGACGGTAAAGAGGCAGGGGGACGGTGGCCGCGCAGGCTTGTGGGAGGAAACCGGCAAACTCATTCCCAGCCGTCGAGGACCTCGACATTTCCCGTCATGGTGTACCCCCTGTCTATTCGTCCGAAACGTTTCGATCGCGATACTTCAGAAAGAGACGAGAGATTAATGCCTCTCTTGTCTCACTCTCTCCGTTCCCCCGTCTCCCTTACCTTTCTGTTTTCCTTCTCCTCGGGCCTGCTTCGACAAATGATACTCCGACGGACGGTTGCGCGAGCGCCTGTCAGTTAAATTATTATTGCGTTTACTCCGGCGACTACGCAACCACGGAGACTTTGTAATACGTTTCACCCAAGGTATCGTCGCCTCTCGTAATTATGTGCCGATCGTGATCGAACGATCTACACCCTGGCCTCCGCGGATACCGCCAGAACACGCAGCCAACGTCGGATCGCCTGGTACTCGCGGGACTAACCCTTTGCGCAAGGCGTTACTTCTGCGGGTCGCTGACAGCCTGCTCTGACAGTCTATTGTCGATGATGCTCGAGGTTAGGAATGCCTTGTTCTCCATGCCTCTCGACCCGACGCAGAGGAATGGAGGTTTATCATCGAGGATTCTTGAAAAGCGTTCGTTCTTGGTTTCATACGGTTTCTATCGAAGTACTCGGCGAGACTGAAAAACCCAACTTTTTAAAGTGAAATCTGAGAGGATATTGATCTAACGCGAATTCAAAGAAGCTGGAGAAATAAGTTGCCGTTTTGTTTACGTTCTGCTCAAAGACTGCTTAATTAGGTTATCAAAGCAAACGGTGCCTTAAGTTCCTAAAGTCGGTGCCTTAAGTTCCTCCTGGTACCTAATCTAGCCATATATGAATCAGTAGACCATCAAGGGAATATTACTACGAGTAATTGAGAAGTAAAGTAGTACAACATCGTAAAACTGTATAGAGAAATCGATGATCCCATGTATCCTTTTAATCGGACATGTGGATCGTGGAAATAGCTTGCGCTATTAATCAATAACAAAACTGAGTAGAAAAGAGCTGACATTGAAGACTCAGCGCAGTACCAGTTGTCAAGTATGATAAATTAACGCACTTGAGTTCGCTGTAACAACGGAACGTTTCGTTGGGAAATTTTAATTTAAAATGTGGCATTTACAGCGGTGCATCGGCAACTATAGTCTCGTACAGCGAAGACACACGATCGGACTCGAAGGTCCAGCACGCTCCTATTGTCGAGAACAAAGTATGCCAGGAACTAGGAATCGATTGTCGCGGAAATGTCCAAGTGTATGTCCACGGTATTCTGCGAATAGTTTTGAATGGAAGGAAAAAAAAACCTATGAATGCGAGTTTGATTGCTATTGCTCGGTAAAGCGGCGAGAGCCGAACGCAAGGACTCCGGAGGAATTTATGCGAGTGACTTGCCCGCCAGGAGAAGAAAAGTCGACTTGTCTTCCTCCACTGACAAGAATCAATGGATAGACACGGATGACATGCTCGACCCGAGTATACGCCACGGCGCTCGAGATCAATCAGAGTTAATCATCGAGCCTCTTAAGTCTGGGCATTCTTAGTGACAAATCGAATCGCTGTTTACACGTTCGCCACTTATAGGAAACTCTTTCTCCTCGACTTCGGCACGAATTCCATCCGTGTCGTCGTTTCACCGCGGCGCACCTATCCGCCATAGATCATCGTGAACTGGCCCGTCGCTGAAACGATCGAGCGTAAACCGACACTGACTGACGGAAAAACGAGGTCGAAAATTGAAACGAGAAGTTAGAGGAAACGCGGTTCACGAACGTCTAGATGCATTTAGCGTAGCGTTAACTCTGGTCTCTTGCGTTTTAAGGAGTCCTATTTCTGCGTCTTTCTACTGTTGAAGCTCGAAACAGTAACATCGGGAGATGAATCAAGATGAGAGTACTTAAAGCGTCATTTGACTCTAGTCACCTGCGTTCTAAGTAGTCGTATTTCAGCGTCTTTCTACTGATAAAGCTTGAAGCAGTAACACGAGGAGATGAATCATCCTTAAGACGATCGAGTGTGAACTCTGACTGACTGGCAGAAAAACGAGGTCGAAAATTGAAACGAGAAATCAGAGAAAACGCGGTCCACGCCAGGCCTAGATACAGCTCGCTGATGGAGGGGCGATCTGACAACGAGAAAATGATGATCCTCGTAGAAAATCGCCGGAAGGGGTTAACCTGGAACTGTGCGCGAGTCAGTCGTGGAGACGTCGGACGGTCACGTGGCCAAGACCCGCATTAATTCGTTATTTACTTGAAATATACGGATCTTCTCCCGCTTCGGGGCGCAACAGTGCAAACGACGGGCATCGGCGGATTGCTCTCGAGAGCGTTTAACCTTAATGACGCGTCTTTAATGACGTACAACGGGTTCGAGCCAGAGCTGTTGGCACCGCTGCATCGTTTCCCACGAACCTATCTAGGAGATCTCTATGGGCCATGGCACGATCAGTTAATTGTTACTTCGATGTACATCGTACGAACTCTGTAGTATCGTCATGGTGACCAAACGGTACGGAAGTAACTTTGAGCGAAATTTAATTGTTTCTCGTGGTTCGTTCGATGGTGTCCTTATCAAAGGAAAATGGCTCTTTCAAGTAAAATTTGGCCTTGCGTAGACTTCGTAATGTTTGCATGGTAATTAAATCAGAGAAGTAACTTTGGACGAAATTTAATTATTTCTTGTGGTTTGTTCCGATGGTGGTCCTATCAAAAGAAAATCCCTCGTTTGGGTTAAATTTGGTCCTGCATCGTATGAACTCCATGGTGTTGCGAAGATGTCCCTGTGACAGTACAGAACCACGGAAATAACTTTAATGGTGTCCCTGTCAGAAGAAATTGGCTCTTATAGGCGAGCATAATTGTTTTGAAACATGGCAATTACCTGTTACAGTGAGAAACGACTCGTTGGTTTGGTACACAATTTAGTTCTACAGAGATGAATTTGTAGAAAGAATAGCTCGACTATAACAAGACAATGTCAAGAAGACACAGTGAATTACCATTGTTTCTAAAAGTTTGTAAATTAGAAAAAGTATTAAAAAATGAATCTTATTTAAACATTATTGAATATCCTGTGTAATTTAAGAATTATATACAAGTGAATAGCGTCAGGTTAATGTAAGGGCTGATTTCTCTGTAAGAAATGTAAAATAGCAAGAACAAAATATACTTTAAAATTGAATCAATGAACGTCCGCACAAAGTTTCATCGGAATCTACCTCTGACACTTCACGGCATTTCCTTGTGAGTCAAAGAGGTTAGGTTTCTCTTCTAATCTCGGCATAGGAAAGTGGGTGGCTTTTCCAACTGAATTATATTAACCTATTGACATCATCAGCCGTCTGAGAGACGGTCAATGTGATAGTTAGGTGCATTAATTAACTGTCGTCTCTTATATAGTCATCATGTCGTAAACAATTATATTGAGGATAAATGGCTAGATAAAATTCATGATACTGTCCAGGCATCGATATAGATTATGTGGTACTTAAAATATTCAGAATTTGAGGTTTCTTGTTTAAATGGAAGTATATCAACTGAAACTAAGATTTAATATATTTAACTGATCCTGGCTTAGGAGTATTCTTAAAGTTCCTCAGTTCGAGGACCAAGGTTTCCAACAACTATCGTTTCTCCATGATAAATCCTCGAGTGTTTAGTTTACAGACGCTTGCAATTAATGATTCAATCATGAATTTCTCCCATTATCTAATTCAGTTCTAATTCAGAGTCTAATAATAAGTTCATGTCCCAGGATTAATTTAACCCTTCGCATTCGGAACCGTTTCGTTACAGAATGTGCAAACAGGAATCATGTTGTTTTACATAATATCATATAACATACAAAGCATGTACTTTACTGTAACGATACTTAAGCTTATATGAATCTTTAGACATTTGGGAACATATTTATGTAAAAAATTATCGACATACAATCAATCCCATAAATACTCGTACCCTCTATGTCTATTGAAGAAGTTTGATTAAATTAAATAATAGGTTTGATATTACCAAATTACCAAACTTAGCATTTAATTGAAACAAATTTCTTGAATAGATGTAGAGGGTACGAATAATTTATGGGGACTGACTGTCTGTAGTATGTCTATAGTAAGTCCAACCACTGATCTCGAAGGCTCGTTCAACGCGTATTTCGCAAGCGTCGCGCACGCCTGGTAAGAAGAGTCGCGCGTGTAACAGGCGGTTCGTTCGTTCGGCGCATGCAAATGCCGCGGGAGCAACCGCGGCCCGCGATCGTCCTGGGATCGCGATTGGTCGGATACCTTTTTCGCGACGTGGCCGATGCAAAAGGAGCTCGGCCCGTCGCGGATTGGCCGACGGTCTGGCGCGGTTCACCGCGACTTTTCCGATTAGAAATCAACGCTGCACTGGATGCCCCTCTACTTAGGAGGAGCCTGCCGAAGTAGGTCATCCTATCTTGCCTTGGACTAGCGGTAAAGTAGCCTCTCTCTCCGTCCGAGTGGGGGTGGCGTGGAGGGGTCTCCTCCTCGATGACTTCGAGTCGAGTCGCTCCGCTTTTACCTGTCTCTCTATTTCTTTCTTGGCCGTCTCCTCTCCGCCTTGCCGTCGTCCCATTTCTTTCCGTCTGCTCGTTCCTTCTCCGTCGACGTTGCGAACACCAGAGAAAGGTAGCCAACGACTCGTTACGACGATCCTCCGCGAGATGAGACACCCGACACGGAGGTGAAAAGACAGAGACTAAAGGGAGACAGAGGGAGATTGTTCGCGAGCGTGATGGAGGGGTCGCACTCCACCACCTGCCAGGTAAATCCCGGATCGGAAAGACCTCTCCACGTGCCACGATTCGCCGATTGGATCCCCGCCAATCCTGTCCCGACCGATACCGCCGTGCCAAGTAATCAAGCGGAGGCGATGCCGCGGCTGCATGGAAATCCCGTTTCGATCCTCGTTAACGTTTCCACTTCTTACGGACGTTTTCTATACGAGGATGATCCGGTTTTGTCGTCGGACGAGAGACCACCAGCACTCGCCGCGACCGCTCGACGGTTTTGGGTGGCTCGACGAAGGATAACTACTTTGACGTTTCTCGAACATCTGGTTGTTAGAATGGAGACGCACGGAGCCGCAAGAAAAGTCAACGGTTGCGAGGAGGACTACATTTGTGTGTCATCGAACCCGCAAACAGAGACGTTGTTAACAGAGGTTAACAGACAGGTTAACAGAGAGGAGATTGTCGGTTAGGTATCATCGGTTTCACAGTCTAGGATCACGTCATCTATATATATATGTGACAGGATTTTTCACTAAGGAATTAAATAGGTGAGTAATTAAATAGGTAATTTTGAAGGTGAGATGTTGAAGAAAATAGATATATCTGCATAGGATTCATGAATTTGGCGAAATTGCAAGAACAAGCACTAGGCTTGTATAAATTGTTACGAGTCGTTTCACATATTTAACAGTTACAGAGATAAAGAGAAAAATTCCTTCGCGAAGGAAATTTGTCTAAAAGTCAGTAAAGTCTGCCAACTTCACACGTCTGAATTATGTGACCAATTACGAAAAAAACAAAACCATAACTTAAACCCTCCCTCCTTTCACGCAAACTCCAACGTATCTCAATTCCAATAAAATCGACGTAACGGACCAACGTTGCCACGACGAAACTTGGCATCGTGCATCTCTAAGTATACACCAGTAGACAAAGTGAACAATTGTACAAGTAACGCCGATCCCAAAGAGGTTGTAGATGCTTCGTCATCGCGGGTCAGAATTAATTGTCCTCGCATGCAATGAAAAACAGATTACGCGGAACGATCATCAGGTCGATCCACTTCAACGAGGATCTTACGCTTCTCGGCGATGACTCGCGCCTGCTTTCGCAGCCACCCGATCCGCAGATTCATCCCGCACGGTCACTAATTCTAAATAATAACCCTTCCCCTCTGGGAAATGTATTTTATCGAGGTCACCCGCGGCGCCGAAAGTCACTCGGTTATCGTTAACGCTTAAAGAACCGCGTGTCCCGTTAATCACGAGTTCCAATATTTCTCAATGTCTTAATGAGAAGAAGCATTATCGTGCTAGCCTGATGCGGCGCGGCTGTGAAATCGCATATATAGATCGCGTGTTCACGTGCTATCATATTTATATGCTCGGTATCTAAATATCCTTTCTGAAGGGAGGACACGGACTTCGTGATACTCATCGATGATCCCTCGACCTCTCGTGTAACGATAACACCGCGAGCGCACCTATATCCGCTGATTTACGACCCGATCCTCGTTTCGGAGATACCAACCAACGATTAATTGAGGGGCTGAGAAGGCAGGTGACATCGGTCCCGTGGAAGTTGATTTTCAACTTCGCGCCAAACGTCGTCTCCGAGCGGTCGCGAGGTACTCGGTCTCCATTGCTCGAAGCCAGTCTTATCACTGATTGGCGAAAAATGTGTACAATTGTACTGGAGAGGTATCGAATGCATGTCTGGGATGCTCTTGTGTGTTACTCTTCTGCGTGGCTAGATGGTCATAGCGAAATTGTAGATTATGTTATTTACATACGCGGTGATTTATTGTAGCTTATTCCAGATCCCACCATAGAAATCTAATTAGAAGAGCAGCAATTCAGCAATTTCTGTAATAATAAACTTTATAAATGCTTGAACCTTCTATTTCCTAATTTTCCGTAACATATGAATCTACACCAAGTGTAAATAACTCAAATGTAACCTAGTGTCAATGTTGCGTAACCGAAAGATGGTCGCTAATAACCTGTGACATTGGTGGGACCTTAAATAAACTAATTAAAAACAAAATATCATGAAAAGCCTTCGAACGTTAAACGATCGATCCGCTGCAATCAATTACGTTCCATTTTGCGTCGAACATTTCCAGCCCCATCGTTAATTTCCATTTCCCGGCGTCGATGTAAATATTCCCTCCTCGCTCCTTCTCCATTTAATTAACAAAACTCCACCGTCCATCCGCGTAATCTCTCTTCGTCCGTCTGGCATTCCCGAAAGGAAGAAAGAACCGGTTAAAATTCTCGCGGGCTTAATAACTTGCATAGTGACATGGACACCCGCCCACCCGTGATACTCGGCGTTGAGCAATCCCGACGAAAACGATTATAATAGCACGAGCGAGTCCGAGCTGCGAGGACGAGCGCGCAATTGATGATTATAATTAAGAAGCAATTAAACGTGCTTATTTGCGCGTCGGCGACCGTTAGATGGAAGGAGGTTGCTGGAGTCCGCCGTTAATTAAGGGTTAACGTTTCAATCCGATGGGTAAGCGCGCGCGCATTGTGCAAATAATTGTATAATGGCGAGTCCTGGGTAACGTCGCCATTTATCGCTGACCCGTGTTAACGTCAACGGGCCACGCTCGTTTCATCGCTTGTCTTTCAATCCTGTCGCGTTTCTGTAAGGGTTGAACTCTCGAGCGAATTATATTAACCAGTCGGCTGTGTTGAACGAATATACTCGTCATGGAGAAAATGAGAATATTTTGTGTCACGACGAGCACACTCGTTATGCGTAAAACTTAGTTTAGTTTTTCGTTTAATATGTATGTAATATATGTTTATGTTAACCAAATAAGTAAATATCAGTAATAAAATTGTCAATAAACCATGATAATATTCCACCACCTTCAACGGACGTGACTCTTAGACATTTTACCAACCCTGTCAACGAACCTCGCATCCGTTTCAACGAGACGAAACAGAAGTTACCCAGACTTCGACGTCCAACAAGATGGTACCATCGCGCCAGAACACACCTTGCGGTACGTACGCGCTAAGGGCCAACACCGGCCTCAGATAAACTTGACGAGATGACACCTGACTCGTCCGCGCGTGATCGTCCGCGTGAACCCGGCAACGGGGTAACACAATACGCCCGGACCGATTCCGTACGCAGGGAAGAATAATAAAACGCTGGAAAAAGCAGGTGTGCGCGTTCGAGGAGGCGCGCATAATACACACGAGCACGGCGCGTCCGGCGAACCGGTTTTAATTGCGATAACGATCAGGGGATGATGGGGACCTATTGTAACCCCGGGGACCGCGAATACGAACGACACGCGCGTTACGCGCCGAGTTACAGCACCGTTCCGCGACGTCCCGTACGGTTCCAGTTTCCAGGATCAGATACCAAACGCGGTGTAACCGATCCAGCAGGCCGAGCCTCTTCGATTTAGTCCCGCGGCTCATTTGAATTTCGCCGTCTAGGCGTATCTCCACGCGTAATCTTTACCCAGGCTACGTTCCTCTTTCTTCTCTTCCGTCTTCGTCCTCTCCCGCGACCAACCGCCCTTCGTCCCCCCCTTTCCGTGTCCCTTGCGTTCCCCCTTGCCCTTTAACGGCCGACAGTCTCTATTTCCAGCTATAGACTTAACCTCACGACCGATGATCCTGCCGGGATAAGGATTCACCTCGGCCGCGACATAATCGTAGGGACAGAAGGCTGACATTCCACGGAACTTCCTGATCGCAGTCCCGTCGTTTCCTGATAAAACTCGCGCGACCGCCGGATTCTGTCCTCTCCCTCGTCTAAACGAGTCCCGTTAAACCGGCATTCCCTCTTCATCGTTACGACCTTCGCATGGATTTTGATTCCGTGCTGGGATATTCATCGATCGGTACCGTGGATATTTTATAGGGTTACACCTGGTAAGCTTTCCGCGATTCCATCGGTTTTCGTCGTTACACGTGTTTACATGCACGTGGAGACCGTCTGGAGCTTGCTGTTACCTTCAAAGATGATTCAATATCTGAAGAAGATGATGAATTATAAGATACACATAAGCGAGTACAACCATTTTCAGTTATACATTTTTCATCGCTTTAGGGAAAAATGATGAAATTTTTAGCTGTATGGATGAGCCTGTAAACGATTCTACATGAATTTTTCATTTCCAAGCCGGTCCAAAAATGTCCATTCTTGAGCATCCTCCTTTCCCAATGTTACAACTCATCACCATAGACGTCTTCTAGGTCAACAGAGTTATATAATACTATTGTATTATATATAACTACTCGACAACTACTTACTTCCACCATACAACTTCTATTTACCTCCAACAAAGTAATTCTCCCCTCGAAGAACTAAAGAGACCAGCAACGAATCAGAGACCGTGCAGGCCAACGAAAGGCAGAAGTCGAGAGACAAAGTAGCTGTCGTCGGGGATGACTAAACAATAATCGGCCGCGATGAGGCAGTCACTCCCGCGCGTTTGTGCCCGCGGATAAACAAAATTCAATTTGAATGCCGAGCAGAAGAACCGTCATTTACTCGATGACGAGAGACCAGCAGCGTCGAGATTACGATTCGCGACGGTGCACAGTGGCCATGATCACGGCGTCGCAGCGGGTAAAACGAGAAGCTGATGCTCCCTGGAAGAATGGCAGAGAGGGAAAGGGACGAGTGGGTCATTACCGATGGAACACCTAGCATGACTTATGGGGACTCCGGACCGAGAAGCCTCCCAGGCAAGAAGTCGCGAGGATTGGATCCCGCGGCTGGACTCACGCGATGCATAATTCTTCGACTTGCGCGAGGCCAGAGCAAACTGCCCTGTGTCGTACTTGTCGGCTACCATTGTAAAACTGATGGAAAAAGCATGGGCACGGTGACGTTTTAAGTATGCCTCTTTTTACAAGCCTTGGACAAAACTGTGAGCACGTTTGTAGGTGCTGGGAGTGGGCAAAAGGAAATGTAATCCATGTTTTGAATTACCAGGAAGTAGTCTGTATTCAAAATTGGTGATCAATGGAATACCATGCAAGATCAAGCAATGCTCGAATCAAAGTTAACGATGTAACTTATATATTTTTAAGAGTTTGAGCATTTATTTCAAATTTAGTTTCGTACCAAATTATTTCCATCGTTAATTATAGTATATTCTCAAATGATTACAAGCACGAATTACATCGTTAGCGCTAAGTTTGCGGACCACTAGCATATTATTAATTTTAGTAAATCGACTTCACTTATGAAAGCATGATTTCATTAACAGAAATCTGATAAAAAATCTCTGTACCTTTAGTGTTAATGAGGGTGAAAGAATAATGAAGCACGAGTACCCTTAAAAGATACAAAATATTGATGTATGGTTATCGAATAGTTTACATTATTTATTTATCTGGAAATGGTGCCATTATTATCAAAGTAGTTACAAAACAATCACTGTCTAACCATGGTTCCTGTCTACGTCCTTACGTACCTCAAATTGCAGGTCTGAGCCAACTCGAGAAACGCCTCCTTTTAGACGTAGCCACTCATTTTCGAGGTAGATAGGATCGAATATAGAAATTTCGAGGTCCTTGTATCGACGGAACTCTGATACCAATGGTAATTTGCCCCATTAGTCGCTTTACAACCGTTAACATAATCATAGATTCGCGCCACGACGCTCGGACACTCGATGTGTACACGAGTGCCTTAAGTACTCAACCATTTGTGTATCGTAAATAGATTCCACCGTTACTCGACAACAGGTGTTCCATAGACTCGCAAACAAAAAAGTAAGCGGAAAAACCACTTAAAATTGATTTCACATCATAAGTACTGTTACTGTCGGGCTTTTTATGATTCCTGTTCGAACGACTTCGTTAGGTCTTCATTCCACGTTCGTATTGCATCTCGTAAAATCGTTTCATTGCCTTCTGGGTAGGAACAAATCGTCGACAAATTAGTTTCTACTTGAGCGTATCATTTACATCTTCTTTATTATCATTACATTTCGGTTATGAATTTAAACCTCAGCCCGTTACTGTTTCTTCATTTGACTAAGATTGATTTGGTGTAAGCACTACTTCGAATCATTTAAATATCGACCGTGTTGCCATTCCCTTTACGTGTACACAGCTCCTACGCTAATTTATTGCGTTATTCCAAGCATCAATGTCACGCCAGGAACTTCGAATGCCACCGAAAACGAACGTTGTTCGCGACGTTTTTCTCGAAACGGGCAACGAAGCGTTGGCAATAAAATAATTTCCACTTAACCTCCGACGACCCTGGACGAGGCTCCAAGGAGCGCAGTCGGCGGGGTTCGACGAAAGGCGCCCACGGTCGAATAGTCGGTTCTGTGAGAACGCAGACGCGAGGAATCGAAGGCGGCGGGCTGGAACTCGTGGTATTTCGGGTTTTGCGAGCGTCCTCGAATTAAATGCATCGCTAATGAGCCGTTCGTGAAATTGCGTCGCGGCACGCTGGTCGCTCGAGTGCGTCACGCGTTTGCCACCTTTAACGAGCGTGCTTAATAGGGACCAAGCCTGGGTAATCGCAGTGGAAAGAAAAACGCCGATAAATCACCGACTCACCGGCCACCATGCAAAACCGCCTAACAGAAAACTACTGGACGTGCCCGATTGTTTCTCCTTCGTCGCCATTAAATTCCGTATCTGGCGTGACTTTTAACGTCTACGCGGATAATGGCTCCCGGGACTTCTTCGACGAGGGTGAGGTAACAGCGCCAGTGACCAGTAATCGATCATGTACCCGTGGTTCACGCTTATAGAAAATAGGCACGAAGATAAGAAGCCTCGTATTAGTGCTGCACGTTTGATTACAGACCGCGGAACACGTTTCGATGTAATAAAGGTAATAAGAACATCTACAGGATACTTTCTTAGAAGATAACGAGAGCCTTTGTAAATCTTGAAGCATACAATGTCAATAAAGGGAAGAACTATCATTTAAACCCGATTTTTGGATAATTAATCGTGAAAGATTAACATGACGACGTTGCAGGGTTACTTTGTTAGCTAAAAAATTAATTATTGAAACTTCTTTTGGAAAATTCTTAGAATATTTCAATTTAGAAGATCCAAGAAGCGTATTTAATTCAATATTTCCCCGTTCCTAGTTCATAATTCCATATCTATTGGTCGAATTCCATCCTCGTAACAATCTATTGCGTGAAGGGAAAACACTCCCCCCTGTTTTGTTCGGAACAGCTTAGCGCGTCGCAACGAAGAAGGCTATTATTATTCCGTTATTAATCAAGTTTTCTTGCCGCAACACCGGTAGCGAGGGATGCCCTTCTTGTGTGGCAACAGAGCAAACACCATGGCGAGTTATCGACGCAAGAATATGATGCATGGGGCGCCATGCGGCGTCAACCGTTTCTTGCGAACAGTGTGGCTAATGCTTGGAAACCGATTACACGTGGTGCGTGGCGTACACCGAATACGGACATGTCGGAGATGAAACCGTTGGATTCTGTTTTTTAGAATCGTCCAAGTAGCGGAAGGCGCGTTCACTACGAATCGAATCGTTTTTTGCACGCCTCTCGGCTTTTCTTTCATAGTAATAAACGTTGACATGGATGCTGTGCAATCGAACAAATGCTACGACAATCGAAACAAAATTATCGAGTTGTAAAAGATTATCACGATGTGTCCTGCTACTCAGTTCAACTACTCAAACGGAGGATGGAGAATTTTGCAATACAACTTATCTAATTCTTCGACGTTTATTAAGTGATAAACGAACATCTACTAATATTAACGTAATTTTTCCGTTTTTTAATCTGCCCATGTAATCGAGAAAGAAAATCTAATACGTCGTCTAAAATTGCTGCGCGAAATAAAAACATCTTAAATTTAGTTTCAGAAATGAATCGACTCCGAAAGAACAAGAAAGTATTCCAAGTTAATTTCTCCAGCGTAGCACGTCAAATTTTCTCCTGTACAAGCTCTAAAAAATTAGCGAACATTTCACGGGGATATCCAAGAAGCGATCTTCGCGAAAGAAAGCTGCTGATAAGATACGAACGGGCAACGACGCCGGCGTTCCGTAATTAATTGCGCCGCTCGAAGTCAGGAAACACAGTTTCAGGGTGACGAGATTTACTACTTAAGGGACCGATAGGGGCACCCGGCGTGTAAAAAAAAAAAGATTCGATATGACACGACAGACGCGAAAGAGGGAGGATAGGACAGAATGAAGGGGGACAGAGCGCGCGGGGGGGCACTATATCAATGTAATTGACGTAAAGCCATGGCGTCCTAGACGACCTTTCACCGCGAAACATATCTACCGTTATCGTCTTCCGTGGTTCCTGCTTTCGTGCAGCATTTCCTGAAAGCGCGTAACTACACGCCGATCGACGATCGTTTCGAATGAAACGCGAGAGAGACGATCACGAGAGCATCCAGGAGACGAATGCTCCACTGGGGGATATCGATCTACCGTTGGTCATTTTACAGGTCCTCGACATCCAGATCAAATCTCGCCACGACGCACGGCGGGGCTCGATAATAGTCGATACTTTCAAGATTTCAATCTATCCACCTCGATCGTCGAACGAAACCGGAAGGCGATGGATTAACGCGGGGAACTTTCCAAATTGGATTTCATGGTTTACCTGCCACGTTTTCTATACACGGCTTTATCTTAACTCTTTGCGCTCGGGTACATCCTAATTCATGTTTTCTTGAAGTTTTCTTATTGAAACTACACGAGAAATCTAAGTTGGACTTCCAAAGTCTATTTAACGTAATATAATTCCTGTTTGCACATTTTTCAACGTGCAAAGGCGCAGAGGGCGAAGGGTTAATTCGTTATTGCATCGATTTTATTATATCTTACAGCGAGAAAAATTATTTCTAAGTTATTTACGTGTCTACAGAAGACTCTCGAAGTCGTAGCTTACGATCTTAGGTTCTCACGTGGAAGCGCGGTTGACAGCAATCGTCATTAGAGTTTCATTGCCGTCATTACGAAACGCGCCGGCATATATGTATAATTGGCCCCCCGTGGAGTACCAAGCACGAAATTTTATACGGGGCGTACATACCATACGTATTTCCATATCGCCATTATAGGCAGCGCGTTCTCCCCGACTGTTAACACTCTCACTCGAGATCTTTCATTTTCTAAGATAAAAATTCAATCTCTGCACGCCTATTATTCAAATTTTATCCTACACGACAGATACTCCTTAGAACTGCTGTTAGTTATTTTAGTACCTCATCTATAACGATTTATACATACATATATGTATATGTACATATTTGTTTCATTCTTTATTTTGATCTCTTTCTGATATTTACATTATCGATATTTTCTATTTTTATCATTTTTGTATTTTATGGACAGCCTATAACACTGTTAAATTATTGTAACAGATATTTTAATTATTCTTTTCTAAGTTTTTTTATGAATACATAGATTCTTGGTTACATAAACAGTTTTTAATCGAATAATTGATAGCTGGATAGGTGATTCCTGAGTTGAGAAAACGTGAGATATTTTATAACGAGTATGTCCCTCCGATCTCACGTTAGGAACACCAACAACCCCAGCTGAGAGACGAGTGCTGCGTGATGCGCAAGGCAGATGCGCGACAGATTATAGAAAATTAGTCGAACAAAACTTCTACGATCTCGACGTCAAACAGTGTACAACCATCCAGAATTATTACCAACCCCGCAACTAAAATACCGAGTGCTTTATTTCCTCCTAACTTCAAAATTAATTTCAGGATGCGAAGGCAGAATAACGCGCCAGTGAAATAAACTTGAACTGCCTTCTCTCTACCAAGCACTATGAATTGTGAATGAAAATTGCACTTCCAGAAGAAACGCAGTTTCCGAAAGCGCGGACAGCCGCGATTAAATCGAGGGAACCGCGGCGTGCAGCGAATCCGGAAGGTGGCGGGATCGTCGATGGTAATGCAAAGCGACGCGACGCGACGCAACGCGCCCGCGGATGCAACGAGCGTTACTTTGTCGGCGCGATAACCATTGGGCATTGAATTTATTCCATGAAGTATAAACTCGAACTTAGAACGGAAGGAGGGAACACGCGATAAGATCTAGCGCCGGCATCGGGCCAAAGTAACCCTCCGCGGGTACCACGATAACAGATACCAGCCGCAGATAGGCAACGGCGGGTGACAAATAGCGCGTGGTACGTGCAACCCGAGTTGCAGGCCTTTTTTTCTCCAGATAGCAATTCTCCACTGTCCTGTCTCGATGATAAACGTTTGTAAACCCCGCGACTCCGGCTCGCAGATCCGCCGGCTCGCGTTGGGAGGTTCCACGGTGTTACGTAGAATGATAATTACGCGGGGCAATGCGATCCCAGCGATTATTCGTTCCTATTGGGGCCTGACAACGTTAACGAGGCTATTGGAAAAGTAATATATAGTCCTTTTCTCTGTACGTTATTCTTCACTGCGAATCCAATGGATGGGATTACGCGTGATAAAATACTCGCGGTAAAGCTTACCAGAGCTTGCGTCGAGGGGGTGGTCTCTTCCTTTTATGATTTTTTCCCCGAGAAACTACAAACGCATTTAATTTATAATTTTCTTTACATATTTGCTTATCTTTGAGGACGACGTACGAATTTTTGTGCGACGAAAGTGTCGATATTCGAGAAGTTATACAAGACAAAAGTGTATACGTCTATGTTTGCAACACTCATCCTGTTTGGATAGGAATAAATAATTATGACTGATCTTTAATTTATGAAATTGCTTCCATATATTCTTAATAATATATTTGGACCGGTCAATCGAAGTAATTTTAATTCGTTATTTAGAACCATGAAAAGGTGTAATATTTTTCTATAATTATTTTTAAAACGACTAGCAATGACAGCGTGTTGTAAAGCATGAGACTGAAGAGTAACGGACTAAAAGTGTACAATTACAAGCAAATCATAAAAAGAATTTTAATTGTGCATTTAATTGCACAGATAACTAATATTAAACTGCAAAAATAACGATTAAAAAAGTTAGTCTACCGAGAACCTAAGCTAATATCCGTGAGGACTTATTTTACTAGCACCCGTCCGACAATGCAGAACACCCGCGGACAGAGGACTAAGGTTACCAGATACGTTTCAATCGCCATCAGTTATATTTCAATCCTCAATAGTTACGTTTCAATCGGGCCGTTTGTAACACTGAACGACGTGATTCAAAAATGACGCAACCCGACCATCTATCATATTCTTTTGTGGTAGAAACTGAGATAGTTATGAATTGCAAAACATCCAGCAATCTTCGACACAAGGGAACGATCATCGCTTTCAACAGGGTCAATACAGCCATCCGTTTCCACTGTCTGACTCCTACATTCTGACAACGGTCATCCACTACTACTTTCTCTGGGCAGCGTGCAACGAGGGCAGCAAGTAGTATAGGATCGTGCGAATCAGCCACGGACTTCGCAACTCTCGCTCCCCTGAGATCGTTTAAATCTTACAGCAATTTCAGTCGATGACAAGTGTATTACAAATGCCAATTGATGCAACATTAACGGTCACTACTACGTATACAAAATTAAACGGACACATAAGAGTGATAAATGTTGTCCATTGCTGCAAATGCTGGAATTTTCTTAAAAATACGTAAGGTGAGTTTGTTTAAGTTAGACTACTGATATTTACAAGAAAATAAATATATCGTAGGACATGTGAGAAAGAGTTTAATAATAATGATGGAGAATACATAATGAGTTATATATAATTAGTTTAGTTGGACAAAGATAGAATTTAGTAAAAGTATGTTACTCGTCACTCGATCTGATAGTTTCTTAAATTGGACTTTCGCAAGGTACATTATTCTTCTTATGCTTTAGTGCATTAATTATAATTTTTTATAAACAACCTTCGAGAACAACAAACAACAATCGAGTTCCATGATTCCATCGTATCACGTTAACGCTTTAAAAGAAGAGCATGTAAAATACCTTAATTATGAATCAATGTAATTAACACAAAATTTTGAAAGAACTTGAGTTAAAAGATGTTAAAATCGACTATAGTTGAACACTATTAAATAATGAACCGCCACAAAAACCATCATAAAAACTAAAGTGTATGTTTGCAAAAAACGAACTACAAGAAGCCACCCAAAAGCTATTCAACCTTCGTGAAAAACAGAACGAGATAAACGTAATTCAATGAAGACACGTATGCTTATCGTAATCTCTGGAAAATAACGATTCGATTAAACGCCAATTCAGGAACAGTAGCAATCATGGAAATGAAAATTAAAATGTTTCAGGAACTCTTTGATACGAGGTAAGGTAAAGCTAGACGTGAAATGGCATATTGTGCGACGTCACGCTCCGACGCGTGTCTAAAAGGCCAGCAGCGGCCGCTCGTAACCGTGGACGTCGCGGGACGACAGGTGACACTTGTTACACGACTTTAATACAAAGCAACCGCCTCCCCCCCCCCTTTGAATTTCAGAACAGCCGCTCTCCGATCCTCTCCCCCGCTATGTAAATCCCGCGGCTCGAATCGAACGCAACGCATCGCAGCACGCGCGCGCCTCGAATCGTGCGTCCGCTTACAAATACGCGAGGAGACAACGAAGAGGCTGCCTCTCGCTGCTCTAAAAATAACAAACGGCTCGTGCACCGGTTGTTGCATGGCAAACCCTCAAGGTACATTACGATAAAACATTCCACTAAACGTGTAGATTCCAGAAAATAAGCAGGCTGCATTTAAGGGATGAGGTTTACCTAGGACGGTCCCAAAAAAGGATGCATATCTATGAATTTTTTGGGGGACAAACAGAAAATTTTCTGGTAATAAGATTTAGGGTACTCGATGGAACATTTCGTAGTGCGTGTGTCGCAATTTTTGTATTTAAAAATATCCGAAACCAACAAAGTCGTGGCTTTGTCGTTTTTTTTTTTTACACGAGTATTCCACGATGGCCATTTTAATTTAGAAAAAAGCACGCATCTTTTAATTATTATTTTTAATTGTATAGTATCACCTGGTGGCACTGCAAAAAAATAAATGCACCTTTCTGAATTCGCCTCTGCGAGTGAATATACGCCTCCCGAATGCGAAGGGTTCGGACCCGCAGCCCTACCGTCGACAACAGTTGCTTCGTCCC
Organism: Hylaeus volcanicus; assembly: GCF_026283585.1. Lineage (NCBI taxonomy): Eukaryota > Metazoa > Arthropoda > Insecta > Hymenoptera > Colletidae > Hylaeus > Hylaeus volcanicus. The sequence goes on from NC_071977.1 coordinate 4,898,617, forward strand.
GATCCGCGACGCTCGAGTTGCGCACCCCTGTCCCGCGGGATGCACCAGTAACGATTGGACTCCGTTTTGCGCGGCAAATCGCGGTACAAATACGCTGACGACGCGCAGCGTCCTCGACGGATATTTCCATGACATCGTCGCGCGGCTGGAGTAAGAAGAAGAAGAAAAAAAAAGAAAGAAATCGAAGGAGGAGCGTACTCGGAGAGGAACAGAGGCACGAGGCGAATAAGAGAGCCGCATAGTTAGCGGCACGAGTTAACATTTGACGCAGAAGGAATACTAAGGTTCTGCATGCGAGAGCTGTTCGGCCTTCTCTCTGGCTCCGTTACTCTTTCGTTCGCGGGGGCTCCGTATCCTTTCTCCCTCGGGTTCCCTTCTCCGGCGAAGCCTTCTCTCGTTTTCTCCTTTCCCTTTCCCGCTCCCGTCTCTGTCGTTCGTTCGGCATTTCGCATGGAAAGGCAACGCGCGAGCAACCGGGACCCATTCGTTCGTTCGCTCGGTCCGCTGGTTGATTTACTTCGTTATGCGAGCGATGTCACAGAACGCGTGTCTCGACGAGGGCTCCGCGTTGCCAACTACGGGGACCACGCGAGATTGCGGATAACGAATAGGTAACGATCGGATTGTGTTTCCAGAGATGAGGGCCAATTATGGGTATAACGTCTGCCGCACGAGCTCGGGTGATCTTTGCCCGTTAGCGGTACACCCACGCGTGCGGAGTGAAACGACCCGCTGGATGCCCTGTAACCGCGCGGGGATCATATCGGGGAATGATCGATCGATCGCGTGCTCTGCCGCCGTTCGACGCGGATCACGGAAATTAGAGCTAATCGTTTAGTGCGCCGACCGCTGCGACCGAGCGCCGCGGATACGCGTATCGTCCAGGGACTATCTCTGTTTTTGGTCGATTGAAAGGAAAATGGACGAATGTTGAAATCGGTATGGACAGTTTGGTACGTTGAGTTACGTAAAACGCTCGCGTTAGGGATATATACGGCCGAGAATCCGTACTTGCGAACGATTCACGAATGAATATCGTACGGTTCGGTTATTTATTTTATAGCGGCATGGGCATTTTTCGCCCATATTGCATTTATCGTGTACCTTTTCTTTTCACGTAATATCGTTTATCCTTATTATCTTAATTTTTTCGAACATTTGAAAAAAATCATTTTTCATCAAGACAACGCACCCTCTCACACAGCTGAAAAAACCATTACGAAAAATCAGTCAATTAAAGCACAAATTGTAGCAACATTCACCCCATTCGCCAGATTTAGCTTCCTCTGACTTCTGGTTGTCGTCACATCTGAAAAAATTCCTGCGTCGGAAATGATTTTCATCGAACGAAGAGGTAATAGCAGCCGTGGAAGGGTATTTCGACAGTGTTCCGGTTGCAGTCAGAATTCTTCCTCATAATCTACCTGAAAGCTCAACTTTGCGAGTCTGGCCCATTAAGATCCAGGGCCGCAAAGGCGAAACGGGCGAGCGCACGTCGTCTAAGAAACGCGTATTGTGTCGGCAAATGGAATGAGCCTGGGTGCAGCTGGTGCGCATGGTTTCCCCTCTGTCTCGCTCTCTAGCTCTCTATCGGGCCATCTATCCGTCTCGATTCGTGGGCCCTCCTCTGGCCCCCTCGGATCCCTTGTCGCTCTCTCCTCGCGCGGATCGTTGCGCAAGGCAGAAGATACGCGAGCGAAGGCGAGCGTCGATGCAGAGGAGCGGCTCTCTCGGCACGGCCTCAGCATCCGTACCAACGGCGTGCTCGCGTGCCGTAAATTTCGAGCTCGTGCGCGATGCTACGGCGTACGTGTGCCCCGAGTGTGGCACGAAGTGTGCCAGATCGTATACGAGAGTATACGGGCCCCTGGTGCATCGGGACACGCGGTTGCTGGAACGAGTCGATCCTTTTCGCCTGGTCGCGCGCGCGGCCCAGACCGCGCACCCTCCACTCCGCTCCAACCTCGTCCGGGTCGACATTTAATCCTTCCTGAAGGCGCGACATGCCCCACTAACGTAACACGGTAACGCCTGTGGTTCGAAAGTTGCAATCGTCGATTATCAATATGCCAAACAGTTGGAATCGTTTCTCTGGATGATTATTCAAGCTCGTCAGGGTCCACGTTTAATCCTTAGTCAAGATCTTTAGCACCCTGCTACCGTCACATGATACTGTCTAGAATTTGAAAATCTCAATTGCAAACGTGAATCTTCTATAGATACAGCATGGGTGGAGAATCGTTTCCCTGAATGATTATTCGAGCTCGTCAGGGTTGACGTTTAACCCTTTGCACTCGAGAGGCGCCGCTCAGTCACCACTAGGTTTCACGCAACAAATCTACCAGCAATGACGTTTCTTTAGGTTTAATTTCTTTGGAACTCGAAGTGTCTCGAAAAAAGGCCTCGAGTGCAAAGGGTTAATCCTTAGTCAAGGTACACTTTGGCACCCTGCTACCGTCACGTAATATTGTCTAGGATTTGAAAATCTCAGTCGCAAATTATCTGTAAATGAAGTATGGGCGGAGAATTCATTCTCCTAACTAGACACCAAATTAAGCTCATCGAGGTCAACATTTAGTCCTTCCCGAAGTCAAGACATGTCTTACGCTCTACCCCAATGTGACTGTGAGACATGTATATGATTCAAATGTCGCAATCGTAATCGCCAGGTATCAATATATGAAACACAGCTGGAGAATTTTTTTTCAGAACCAGTCAAGTATCCAGAGTCATCCGAGTCGACATTTTAATCCTCCCTGGAGGCTGCTCCAAAGTGCATACGCTGACTATACCACTTACGCTGGCGTCCCATTACGGTAACAGCACAGTAGCTCTTCGCGTAATATTCGATAATTGAGAACGCAAATTGTCAATACGCGAAGCACGGGTAGAAGTTTCTTTTTTATTGAAGAGGACGGACTGCCCATGCTCGTTTGGGTCGATATTTAATTCATCCCGGAGGCAAGACACGCCTTGGCCTGGACTTCAACTGCTGTAGAAGTACGATAGTGCCCGCAGTTAAAAAATCGACACCGCTGTTTATCGATATGTAATGCAAGGGTAGAGACTGTGATTGAAAATGGTCGTGTGTATAATGTTCAATACAGTAAGCATGGGTAGAGCATTTTTTACCAAAGCAGCTGATGTTTTGTTTCTGCTTATCAATCATCTATATTCTTTCACAACATCCCTACTTTGCAAATATCACTTTTTACTTTGTTTAATCGTAGCAATCCATACCTGTAGTTAATACCATCGCGTTATATTTGTCTTCTCTGTAATAATTAGTTTCCAAAGAAGACTAACTTTTTCACCCAAGCCAGAACATCGCCTCGACGGATTTTTACGCCATTTTTGTTCCAGAAGTGGGAGGGCTCGGAAGCCAGCATCGTCATGTGCGGGTGAGAGCTGCTCGAGAGCCGCTAACGGGAGCTCGAACATCGAGATTGTCACGGCGAGATCTCGTCACGATCGACCCGCAGACATCCTACCTGGGCTCTCTACCCCCGTTTTTCGAGCGGGTTTCTTTCGGTCCGTGCTCCCGTCTAAAACCGCCACCGAATCGATTTCACTCGGCTCCGACTATACATACCGCGACTCTTTTGGAAACCTAATAAAGCGTTATTTCCGGAGCGAAACGGATTCGCGAAGTTGACGGGAGTCTACGATTCGAAATTAGTATTCTATTGATACACTTGCGCCGCGGTTACGCTTGGCAAGACAGGTTTCAGAAATTATTCAGTAGTTATTCCGAGAATGAAGCGGATTTGCTAAGTTTAAGACTGCGTCTGCGGTTACGTGGAATTAGTATTTTACGGGCGTTCGTTCTGGACGGTGGAATTTTTATCGGAATATATGGAAACTTAATGCGCGAGAATGAAGGGAGAACGAACTGGCGAAGTGGAGCGAGATTCTGGAACTTTGTCTGGATATTATCGAAGAAATTATTTGACGACGAATGTATTGTTCTCGTATGGTTGAGACACAGTATAAAAACAAAAAACGTTATAATCAGATACCAATAAATGAAACTAAGAAAATTTACAAAAGCGCGCACCACTGTTATCTGTTATTTTGCACCGTATACCATAAAAGTGGACCACATCATATCTTCAAGAAGAAATTACTTCTCACGAAAACTTGACTTTTCCTGTTCTGCGACCTGTTTGACGTATACCGTACGAAAAGTGAATACCAACTGAAAAAAGGCGATCATTCGGAACCTAATGAGCTAACTGCCCGAAATGGCTCGAGGGTGCACGGATGAACAGTAATATATTCCACGGCAAAGCGCGAGAAGTTTCTCCCATCGAGATCCGCCCTCGGGGCGCTGCCAGCAATAAAGTTCCAAAAATACCCGCCTCGAAAGGGAACGATTTTGCCCCGGCAGGTATTTCAACGTAACCTGTACATTCCAGTTCGTCCGATGTACCGGATGCTCGCAGGAATCGATTCGTCGAACGACCGTGTCGACGAAGGGTCGTCGAGGTGGATTGGAACGGTGCTTGTCGGGCGTTTCACAATGGAGCGAATCGAACGCGTGCCATCCCGAGACACAACCCGTGGTACATCTGCATACTGGGATTCCGATGCACGCGACACGAGAAAACAATCGGCTATCCGCGAATGTGTTACTATTTGCCTCGATAAACGCCTCTCCCTTCACGCGACGCGTCCGAACCTATCCATCACGAGAGTCTCGCTCGTCTAGTATCGCGTGATCGAGTTAATTATTCCTCTGCAAAGTGCAGGCGTGCTTTCCTAGAAATCGCCTACATAGTAACATCTATCGGGGGTCTTACGCTATTAGAATTTACCGAACGATCGTATACGAAATTTAGTTTGACGTTTCGATAACAGTTCCAGGTCGCCAGAGGAGATTACTCGAAGTTGCGCAGGTAGATTGAACGTTTTCGATTGATATTACAGGTATAATTGGATCGAGGAATTCAATTTATTCGTGAACTTTTAACCCTTTGCATTCTATTTGCACGAATGCTAAGCTTAGATTGGCTTCGAAAATAAGATCTATAATTCGAGATTTGAGAATCGTGTCACCCTTGGCCTCACCGACAATCATTTTATGACTTAACATAATTTTGAAAATTAATTATACCCGAGAGCTTTTTGCACCGAGGTCCTTCAATCTTTATATTTCCCCACTAAATTAATATTACTGAATAAAAATAATACACGTCTCCTTCGAGTACGTTCAAATAAACCTGCAAACTTTAAGGAAGCTACCGTCGACAGTTTTCGAGGACAAAATTCACGAATAATTCTCCTTTTAGAGTCCTAGAGTAAAACTCGCTGACCCCATTAATCAAAGTACTCTTCTTTCCTCCATTTCTGTCAGCGGAGGCTTAGAGTTTCGTAGCCAGGTAATAACGTGCATTATTCTGCGGATTTTCCTCGTGACATAGCGAGAACCTCCTACGAAAGGCAGCCTGAAGGCACGCCGACACGGGCATCCGAGGTATCGACGCGCGTCGTATCTCGAGTCGGAGGCGGCAGGCAACGCGGAGGAGGTGCTCGGAGTTCCTGGTTCACCTGTATGCCTCATCCCGTGGCTCACCTGAGGCTCACCTGGCCGTGTTGCCACTCCCGCGGCTGCGGCACCACCTCCGCGACATGCCGCCTTTTCACTCGCGGCGGCGTTATTATCAAAGGTCAGCCAGGAGGTCGTTCGGGCCGAATTACCATACTATAGGTCACGGAAGATGCACAGCTAGGAGGACCTGCGGAGACGTGGTAGAACACGCGCAGAATGCCGATGCATCTGACTGGGAGGTGCGTAATTTATGGCAGTTTCTTCATCGGTAGCTCCAGAGATGGGGCAACGTTTCATTCGAATTATTTTAACGCTAAGAATCGATTCAATTGCTTACTCAGAACGTCTCGGTTGTGGAGATACACGATCCAATTAGGGGTGTAGAGTAAATTTGAGAATGATAAAGTGAAACGAGTAATATAACGTCAAAGGTGGAACGTTAGGTTGTTTCAGTCTTTCTTCTCGATTCTTTTCGTGAAGTACATTTTTAAATAGTCTCTTTTCGTGCAGTAAACGTTGTACCGAAGATAATATACTAAACGGAGTATTCTTTAAACATTTTAATCCGAATTGTTTAATTTCAAAGCAATTTCAAATTTTCACTAGAAGAAATAATTTAAAAATCCACATTATATTTGTACATACAGCTGGTCTGAAAAAATATCTCTCAAAACTGTTTGTCCAATACAAATGATCTACTCGAAAATAAATAACCAAGTCACAAATACGTCATGCATTCGTCTCAGTTCATTGCAGTTGCTGCAGAGACACTGGCCGACTAATGATTCAAACAACAAAGATTACATCCACTTTTCAAAAAACCTTTCTCCAATACTTAACCGCCTTTCACGTTCGCGCGTAAATCTTGTTCCGAGTGTTGACATTAATGCAACCCGTAGCTTCTACCCTCTGCTTTAATAATTCCCCGACTCAAGGTACCGCAATGCGGACACCAGTCAACAGGCTGAATTTTCCTTGCTCGCCGAAGGAACAGCCGCCCTTAAGTCGATTTACTTCGCCAGATATAACCGTTCCTCGTGTCCGCATTGCAGTTACGTGTGCAGGGAATTTGAAATCGAACTATCGCGAAACGCGAATCACAATCTCGACAGGGTTGCTCCCTCGAGAACACCCACTCAGCGCCGGCAGCGTTCAATGATAATTAACGCGAGCTACTATTTGAACAGCAAATAGAGGAACAATTGCAGAAATTGTTTGGTTGTTTGCAATAGAAATTCGAGTCATGGATGTTCCATTATTAAATTATTTTTATTCGGTATATGTACGATGCTTTTTAAGTAATTGACCCTTTCACTGTGAAGAGCGTATATATACGCTCTCGAGAAATGGGCTCAGAGAAATGTTTATATTCGTTGAATCAATTTAAAAAAAAAATACCAGCTTGTATATAATGACAAAACGAAACTTTTTTATATATACAATTTATTCATAGGACGGTTAGATTCTAAAATAAAAATTGAAAAGTTGAGGAACGAGGTCTTTTAAGTTTTCAATTTCGATCTCTGAAACTGAACGTCGTATGAACGAACTGTAAATATAAAAAAGTTTCATTTTGTCGATCTCTACAAGTTGATATATTTTTAAAATTCACACCTCTACGTCTCTTCGAATGTCCAGCAAAAATCGTCTCACGATCAAAGGGCGATTAAGGACGCTTCAAGTTTCAGTTCGTACGAACGACATTTCGCATGCGGCAATCTAATACATACCGAGCGTATCCGGCATCGCAGATCCATGAATCGTGCGTGCCGCGCGGTCAGACCTAGCCAACAATTTCAGTTCAGAATCCTCGAACTCCGAGCTAGAAGTTCAGAGTTCACCCGCGGCACAATAAACCGTTCATCGATGCCTCGGAGCGGTTCGCGCACCGCTGCCCCCTCGAGTTCGAAATAACGGCGCGTCAATGGAGCTGTTGTAACCTCGTGAGACTCGGGCGCGGATTTCTTCCCCGTGGGAGAGTAAAAAATGGAAGCAGAAGGGGGTTCGAGGAGCGCGAGCCGACGTAGCTGGGCCAAGAAACGAAGGTGGACGCTAATGGAAGTCGATTCTCACCCGCTGCGCGTCGTACGGAATCAGAACCGTGTTACGCGGGACTATTCACAACATTTACAATCAGACCGCCGCGGTATTGTGGACCAATGACGAAGCATCCTCGTGGGATGACCGCCCGCGGTGCTGGACATTGCGCTTCAATTGCCTCTGACCTAACCGCGCAGCATTAGAATCAGTTTTATCGTGAGCGATTTGGTTCGATGCAACGGTCAGCGGTGTCGTCCAGAAAGACCAAGGCAGAAATTGTCGATGTCATCCGACTACATCTTTTGCAAGGCTTCTTAAAAATAATCCAATAATTTTCTTTTCTTTTCTTCTCGAGCTCTTGGATTTGCCAATCCTGATCTGTTACCTTCTGACTTGGATATGTTTCGCCTAATTTCTATGATATTTATCGATCTAGACTTACGCTTATCATGCTCCCTTATGTATAACCTTCTTGCAAATAAAACAAATTGAACAGCTCTATCTTCTAAGTTCAGACGCGTTAGTAGAGTAGAGTAATAGTCCCAGGCATCACGAAAACTCAAATAAGTAGAAGACTGGCTATAATGATTCGTGCAACTTTGATCAAGAATGCAGCACGCCAACGTCGTAAAGTTAACGACGTATGTGTCAGAACGTGTACTCTCTGCAACAATCTTGCAGTCGTATACCGAATAACGATCGAAAGTGTCTAGTTTATAGTGTCGAGTCTGTAAACTCTCAACTTGACGGCGTGTTCGTTGCTTCATCCGGCACACATCATCTTGGCTACCCAGTCGAACCGACCAGGCGGTGTTCGTTGCACAAAACATTATAGGTGCGTGTTTGTTATGCACGAGCATATAGAATAGTATGGTTGACAAAAGCAATCGAGTGAGTGGTTTGATTCAAGTACCAATTTCGAAAAGCGAATGAACTGTAATAAATGCAAGTTGATCTTTTGGAAATATATCTACTCTGTAACATACTGTCCATTTTGTTCTATGATCTTTCCTCATTTTGGGGGCAAATTCATGATTCTATGTTCGTAAAAGTCCTCGTCAAGTTAATAACCATCCGAATTGCAGAGAAGACAACCATCGCTACGAACGAATTTTTTGGCAAACTTAATATATGTGATCAATATAAAGATAAGGTATAAATTTGTGAATAATTAACACCCTGATACTTGTTACAGAAAAAAAGCGAACAGACTTCTGAAGAAAATTGATTCCTGCATACGATATTTGTATCAATTTTTCAGCTCTTGGATCCAGGTGTAGTCCAAGGGAAGTGCCCTAAGCTCATCTGTCGTTTCGCATCCGACAATGCCCATCGCGGAATCCCTGGACAAACAAATTACAACGGGACGCGAACAATCGAACACAGCCCGTCGACAATTATCTCGATGGAAAGTCTGGTGCGTGCCCGCGAGGACGACAAGGCGAAGATTGCGGAATCGCCTAGAATGCAGATCCACCGTCGCCGCGGCGTTTTCTACGTGCCGACGATCCGCGACGTTCCGCAGAGGCTCGCATTTCTGGTTTTGCCTGGATTTACACCCATGCATCGTTCTGCGTTATGCGCCGCGGTCGTTCGCGAACGCCCCCTCTCTCGTTCCTCAACTCCCCCGCTATCCCTCCTATTGCCATATGGTTCCCTCTCCTCCATCGTCTACGTACTTTTATCCCCGTAGTTGCACTTCGTCTCTCGTTTCTCCCTCTCCGTCTCTCCCTGGTGCACGAGACGGCCTGTCGTTTCGCAAGGATGCACGTATCGCTTTATCTCGGGCTGCATTTAATTCACGTAGGTAGGGACTAGGAAGAAGAGCACGTGCATAACCCAGTCACTTTCAAAGGTTGGGCGTTCGAACGGTTTGCGAAACGCAGGAGCATACCTGCTTCTACCATTTTTTCGTTTCCTCTCCACGAGCGCCGCGCGGAGTACACGCGTCTAGGACGTAGGCTCGTAAATCGCGATAAAGTTAAGTAATTCCAGGATCGAAAGTCCGCGGACGTGGCGCAACGAGGGAGTTTTGACGACCGTCCCGCGTGCTCCGGTTCTGCTTCGGAGCCAACGCTCGTGCCGCCGTAAGGAAGGAATCGCGAGTTTCGAACGATCAATTTTCAGATTCTGATGGGTACATTTTTTCTGATTCTAATGGATTTTAATACGTGTCACTACAAGAGACGCGTGACAAATTGAAAGTTGTTGATATTTAGATTCGTATACGTAGAAATTTAAGACCATAAAACAGGAGTGATCGATTAGATGCAGAAGTTAGTGCTCCATACTTAATATCGGGGACTGTATAGATTCTGACACGCGTCGCTACGAGAGAACACTAACAAATTGAAAAGCTTAAAGTCATAACTTCTGGTGCATAATAATTTAAGTACTGTGAAATTGAAATTGATAATCAGAATATGAAATGTAAGAATGACCTAACGATCATCAAACCTCGCAAAACACTATGTCTACACATTCCACTAAAATCTAAAAACAGACTTGCACCATTAAAATGTCTAACCAAAACCCTACATGTTTATTCTAGAATCTGATCCCCTTCCCATCTAAAAAGAGGCTCATCCAAAGAAAAGTCATCCGAAGACAAGTCTACAGATCATCAAACGGCACTGAACACCATGCCGTCGTGCAGAGACTGCCGCAATAGTTGATCCACGTCCTTCGCGCAGACACGTGCGAATTCACCGTCGAGCGGAATCACCGACCACGATGATTTTCTTGGCAGGCATCGTCTCTGACCTTCGCGGCGCGCTAGCCCCGCAAATTCCATGTCAACGCGTGCAAATATCCTGACCCCCTGAGCTCGATCGTCACGAACCGCCGTTCCGATGACGCGTCCACCTCCGAACGGGGAGTAGAAGGCAGTTACCAGGTGGAATGGAAACGCATCTCCGTAGCTGGGGCTATCGTGCCGCGGCCTCGATGGAAGATGCCATAGGTGTAGGAGGATGAGTTGTGCCTCATTGTCGGGGCGGCATACCATTAGAATACATTAGAGAAGCCTTCCTCTCCAGTTCGTCGTGAACGCTAGGACTCCATCGGTACGTCGCGCAACGTTAGAAAGAGGAACACGGCTAGCGGAGGGGAGTGAACAGAGGGTGGGATCGATCCTTCATGATTCCCGATGATTAAATGTTCGCGGAACCGTTGAATTATGTTGTGAACGTTACTGGACTCGCGAGGGGCGTGATCGATCGTGGACCGAGATGCTAACTAGACTCGGCCAGGACAGGGCTTTATTAAATAACAACGCTCGCGTATTGTTGTTTCCGCGTCCCGGTTTAACCTTTCCGTCGGATGCGTGGGATCGTTGCTGCGAGAGGGTTCGTACTTTCCTGGCCATCATCGAATGTAACGGAAGTGTCGCTATTGATCGATATTCGACACCCCCTATGTTTTTCCATTTCAGAGATACGCTACAGAAATATAAAGAATCACTTGCAGAGGGTCGTATGCATGTACGTTAATCTCTATTACGATTTAGTGAAATATCTCTATAGATAATACTTTATATATTATACATAATATACCGAGACACTGATATCATTGCATACTATATTACGTACTGATTATATTTATACGCCCTCGAGAAATAGGCTCACGATCAAAGAAATGTTCATATTTATTCAATCGATTTAAAAAATATATCAGCTTGTAGGGGATGATCAGACGAAACTTTTTTATATTTACAGTTTGTTCGTACGACGTTTAGTTTCAGAGATAAACATTGAAAACTTAGAAGACCTCGTTCCTTAAAATTTAAATTTTGCAACGAACAGGTGGGTGGGACAAACTTCCATCTTTTGCCTCCATTCTAATCGACATTCCCTCCCCTTTGCATACCAACCAAGAACCTAACTAGGGCCGCAAGAGAAAAGCAGAGTTTCACTCGAAGAACAAGGGAACGATCTCATCCACCTTCGAACCAATTCGATATTTCATCCGAGCCGAAACATAAAAGTAAACGTCCGTGCGAGACATAAAAGTAAACATTCGCAGTAAACATGTGCCGGTGACGCTCGCGCAGTTTCTTACACGGATACAAATTGCAGGCGCGTTAAGGTAGCACCGATTTCTCTCACGAACGATACCCAGATCTGTTCCCCGATCTTTCACGGTTGACCAAGTGGAGGCGTTAATTAAGATATTCTGTTGCTGAATGCCGGGCAACGGATAAATAAGGCGAGGTCGATCGATTCGATCGAGCAAACCGTCGCGATCGACTTCAATTAAATCGAATTAAATAAGCAACATAATTCCAGGGATCAAAGATGATTGCTTAAACGATCCCTTGGGATCGGGGACGGATCGTACTCGGACTATGGAATGATTCGGTCGAGAAAAGACCGTCAAGGTTCTGGATTACTTTCTAGCTCGATTAATCCTACGGCTGCAGAAGAAAACTTCTGAAGCGTGGAATAAAAAATTAAGCAATTATTTTCGTACTGTTCTGTCGCATAAATTAATTGTACTCTGTTGTTTTTTTCAACATAACATTTCTTCAAGAGATAGTTTATTATCACGTGGATATTTATATTCATGCTCTGTCACATTTTCTGAGAGGATTGTCCTGTTTAGTTATTCGACAGATATTGTCTTTAAAAGGCGCCTGATAATTATGCATTCGCTCTAAGAATAACATATTCTTTTTAGAAACGACAAATGTAATATCACTTTTTATTATCAAAATAGTAACTTAGATTACACGTATGTATTAAATCTCGGCGACCAGGGCACTAAATTTACCTACCAATGGACGGGTTAATAAATGAATACGATAACAAGAAGCCACAGACTACGAAGCCACTTCCGAAGGCTTGGAAGCAACGTCAGCGTAACTTCTCTCTCGAGGCGCAAGATAATGGCCAGCTAAAAGTCTTTGGGATCTAACCTTCGGTCCGAGCCGCGACTTCACCCTGTCGATAGAATCGAGCACCGTAGCGGAACGTCGATCGAACGACCGGTAATTAAATAATTCATAGCAGCTCGAAGGAACAATAAGCGACGAAAAGCGTAGTTGCGGAGTGTTCTCCCTCCCCGGCGCGAAAGGCTGGCCACGGGATTCGAATTAACTCGACAAAGTATCGGCAGGTAGTCCTTAATTAGCAGAACTAATTGCGCGCTGACTCCGCATGCAGAAAAGGTTACGCGTCGTGATTTATTGACCCTCCCTGCCACTGTCCTAATTAAGTGCAAGCGAACGCTATTGTAGCCAGCAGCGAGCAGAAACAATTACCGATCCGGGCAGACGGCGAAAAAACACAGCATTCACGGGCACGGAACCGACGGAGAAGAGGAATCCCGGCCGGCGTCTCGGGAGCTTTAAAGGTTCGTTAACCCGTTTTGTCCTCCGACGGGGCAACCCGGTACCGATACATTTGCCTTTTTAGGTAGGGCCTGCGAACACTGTTTCGCCAAACGACGCGATCGTATTTCACGAAACACCTTTACCTACGCGAGCTAAATTACCCCTTGGCGCGAGAAAAATTAACCCCTTAACCGGAAACTGGGCCTATTAGCGTCTAGAACGGTCACCGCTGACCGACACCGTTCGACAACTGTACCGGCGATTAAAAACACAGCGGTGGTCGCAGCTATTGGGCACCCATGGAGCTTTCGAGTAGGATGGGCGTCTTCTGCATATGTAATCCGATACGTGGAGTTTGTATATGAACTACCTCTGTACTGCTCAACGAGTAACCAAATTTAACTGTTTAATGATTGATTTAATCTTTCACCTTGACGAAAATAATATATAATATCGAATGAAACATTGAATGAATCGTTAATAACATTTAATAACACGTAATAATAATTGTCAATGTATTAACGTTATAAAATGTTACGACAATTTCTGTTTCGCGAAATAATTTCTACTTACTCCAGGAGAGTAAATAAACCTCACGATGCAATTTCCATTGACAGTGGTGTAAAATGGCATTAGAAACTTACCTGAAACAAAGAAACAAAAATTGTTAGTAAACGATTCTTAATTCATTGAGATGTATATATTAATAGTGAATCGTTATGAGTTTTCATTCTAAAATAAAGTATACAGGAGAATACCGTAACACTCGTGGGACAAACTTCAGAAATTGATGGGATATTTACGAGTTTGTACAAAATCTGTAAAGGTAGCATAAACAGGACGATTCTAGAAACTGGAATTACCCGTAGCTATTTTCTGTAAGTGAAAAATCCACTTGCACATTATTTTCCTCGATGAAACCATACGGGTTAACAAACGGAAGTTATTTATAAATCAACCCAGTACATGTACAAATAATAGTTTGACTGCGAAAGAATCGTGAAAATTTGCCACGAAACTGGTGGAAAAAAACCCCCATTTCATTAAACCATAAAGAAACGAATCGATCCGTAACAAACTCGCCACTGTTTCGCAATTCCAATCTCCGCTAGAATCCAAGCGGAAGAGATTACTTTCATCGACTACTGGTTTCGCGCGCGATCGTACAAGTCATTAGCCAAGTCGGGTGCAACAAGCTTTCTTCTCGCGGGTGCTCGGTCTCGAAAAAAAATGAGGATCCGCTCGTACGTGGCGCGGTCTCGATAATGCTAGTAAACAGCGACGATAATCTCGGTCTTTCTCCCTCCCCGAGTAGGGATCATGCTCGGAACCGTGTGCACGACGGGAAACAATTGCGCCCGTGCTCTCGCAACCCGCGGCTACCGTATCGATCGATTGGATTTCACCAGCCAGAGCGGAATCGCGTTGTTCCTCGAGATCGATCTCGCCTCGAATATGTTCGATATGATTGCGCCGACGGACCGGAAGCCGACCAGCGTTGCACCATCGCGGAGTTGCCACGCGATTAGGGGAATATTTCAGCCTAAGTATGAAAAAACTTGAGTCACTTTTAGAGTTGAAGTTATGGCTCTTTAAATAGTATATTTTCGGAGACTGTATGAGCGGGTGACTGTTTTTCGAAATACTGAGACCTATCTAATAATATTGTTGAATATTTAGCTAAATGAAACACGCATGTTTTGAGTCTTCTTTGGTGTAATATATTTAAGAAACAGCTTTTGATAATAACGGTGACTATACCCATCCATCGCTGGACGATCATTGTATCCTATCGGTGACTAGGTAGAATCAGCCTGCATTGCCTAACAGTTAACAAGATGGTTATTAAGTGAATAAAGAGTATGTCTACCCAGAAACTCCAAATGATGACATTACCAATAGTATCTTGATGGATGATCAAAATGATCCAAGACGTGCGTACAAAGTGTCTTGTTAGATATTAAGATCTTCATGTTTCTCGAGTATATAAAATCATTCTGCATTGCCTAACAGTTAGCAGGATGGTTACTAGGTGCACGAGGAGCACACCTGTTCGGAAATCGATTTTGACATTACCTATAGTGAAGTATCTTGATCGATGACTTTCTAAGGCATCTGTACGAAGTGCATGTGTGTTAAAAAATCCCAGTACATGACGTAAAGTTTCTTATTAGTTATTAAGGCCTTCGTGTTCCTTTCATACTCAACGGTTTAGTGTAGTTTGAATTACGCATCAAATTTAATGAAGAAATACACAACTGGAAGACCTAAATTATACATGTTAATTCATTTTTAACCCCTGTTATTATACATAGTCTTATTACTAGTCATTTTTACTATTGATTCATACTCCACTTGAATTCATCAGATACATCAGCAATCGCCCTGCATTTTAAGCAAGGTTTCAATCACAAACCAGCGTCAACATTAAATATAAAACAGATGGGCCAAAATACCATCGTTTCCCCAACTGATCGATCGAATTTCACCAGCCAGAACGGGATCGCGTTGTTCTCCGCGATCGATCTCGGAGTATGTTCGATATGATTGCACCGACGGACCGGACGACGAGCCCAGTTGCACCATCACAACGCGATCAGGCTACACAATTAAACGCAGCCCAACGCAGCACGGTCGACTCGCGAGTTTCGTGCGGTCGAAAGTCCGTCGGTGAGTTATTACGATTCTCCATTAACGGTGCCGACAAGCCATTATGTAACGACACAGGCGATCGATCTTAAACGCGAGATAATGGATCGCGATTCAGTTCCGTATTTTAAAGAACGAACCGCGCGACTCAGACTCCGACACGTCGGGACTCTGTATCACGGGCTTCTCGAGAGGAATTCATTTTTAAGGATCAGTCTGTCACGTACATATCTGAGATCTCGATATCGTCATCTGCTTTCGGAAATTCAACGAAGGATGAACGAAGACAGAAAAAGTATGGGAGAAGCTCGCATAAAAATGTGCCGTATTTGACGGTATCTCTGAGTTGTTAATTTATGTACCGTTGTGTATATAAATCATGCAAGTAGGTTTTTAGAAGTCAAACATACAATATGTATGTTGATTAAACAAGGGATCTTACGATTCAATGATTTTCATTTGAAAGAAAATTCGAATATATTCTTTTGGAGTTTTCATTCATGATCTACAGGTACAAGTAAAGTCGCTAAATTTAATTTAGGGTGATATTAAAGTACCAACAAGTGAAAAATAAACAACTTAAGATGATCCGTTCTTTGCTCAATACAAATTACACTCTGAATATGAATGAACGTAACTTTCATAGCTAAAATTCATAACTAAATTTGTTTACTTTTTCTACTGGGAATATGTTAAAAACTGCTTCAATTGTTCTCACAATCTCATACAAAACTCATCCAGAAAAAGCAAATGTGGCTTTAATTCGCTCGTTAAAGTAAATTAAGATTAAATCAGGAGAACCCTTTCGCAATTAAACTATTAAGCGGAGACTGTGACGTCTCCGACAGGCGAGTCTCTAGACAGGGTCTACTCGAGTGAAATTAATTTTGAAAGATCAGTCTGCTGCGTCCATGTCTGAGATCTGAAGATCGAGATCTGCTGTGGGGAATTCAACCAACGATGATTTGTAACTCGTCTGACAGGCAGTGCATTAAATTCGTCGAATTTTAATCGTTCCTCGAACGAGTGTCTCCGTACACCTGTTCCTGAGCTCTCGGTACTCATCCTCGCGCGCGAGATGTTCTGTCGATCGTTCCACGAGTTAACGAACCACGAGATTTATTTTTGGGTTACCAAAGATCGCGACGAGGGCTCGATTTGTGAATTAAATAGAGATGTCTTCGCTGCTAGTGAAGTTTGTAAAGAATTAAGTAGGTAAATTCATTGATTTAGTAATGGTAGTCTTTCGAATTTCGATACCTTTGAATTTACCACCGAGAATTAATGAAATACCATTTTAAAATATGCACTTGATAGAATTGAATATTATGAATGTTCCGAATGATCCGAATAATAAACCAAATCACACGATCCACTTATATTTTCTGTTTTCCTCTTACTACGTCAACTACCAGTACATTTATTTTAAGGCGCGTTCTAATAAACACTAAATACAGTGTTACTTGATTTACAACCGATTCAAACGATTATAATTGAACAGAAAATAAAATATTCTACACCTCGCCGTTATTTTTACCGTATCAATAATTATCGACGTAACGTATCCCTCGTTTCTACTGATTTATGCAGCGATCGGGCCACCTTTACCGCAGTTCCACACTGTAAAATGTTAACGTTACTGTTCCTTCGCCTTGAAATGCTAATGCGGCTGTTCTCATGTCCCGTATCGATCCCAGTAATCTCTCTATACGCCGTCACGGGGGAGAATATTGAAATATCTCCGCGCGAATGTATCGCACATCAGATGTCTACGCGAGAATGGCATTCATACGTACAATTAAATACCGATTAAGTAATTAAGATAGAATCGCTTAATTGGATACCGTGCCACGGTTAATCAAACCGTGTCCCGCGCTCTTTGTGCTCGGACAAAGCGGACCGCGATAGTAAACGTTTCCTACCGTTCCTTTATCGATCCAGCGATCGATCTGTAAACGCGGCAAATCAACTATGACCGAGCTCGAAACCCAGCCTCGAGAATCGACTTCTCGCCGTCTTGGAAACGTTTCCAATCATTGGTCCCTCGTTTCTTTTTTAATCCGCGCGGTGGAAAAGAAAGTTTTGTGGGGTTTTCTTCAGTAGATCAAGATTTTAACTTCAAATAATAGGTGATTGGGTGAGTCAATATTTTCTTTTTTGTTTCGATAAACTCCATTTACAGTCGATGAGTGTATTAGAGACATCAAAGAGAAAGCAGGTTTTTCGAAAATCACTGAACAACGAACAATATTTGAGTAATATATATTATCAAGTAACTATTCGGGTTATAGTTCTGCCGATTTTTAAATGTTCCTTAGAGGCATATGTTGTATTTAACATTAACACTATTTTCTTATACCAAAGGAATCATCTTTCTTCCCAAGTACCTCTGATTATTTGATCATGTTTTACACACATAAGAATCCTCGAATTTGTTAAATTAATTTTATTTTATTTTTATGTCATTTAAGGTATGAATATAAAACTTGTCTGTCAGAAATTAATTCATGGTCAAAGCATTACTTAGAAAATAGCTGATAATTAATCCATTCAGAGGGTCATAATAGGGGAGAAATATTAATATTATTCTAATAATAACGAACATGAGACTCAAGCCACAAGAAAAGAGAGTCGTAACGTTGCACGTGCCCCATTTGATGCCTGTATCAGATTATTATGATTCCTATGATTTCCTATAATTTCTCCATCAAACATTGAACATTCCTATTTATTCTAGATCTCACACGTGCGTTTCCTGAAACAACTTTACTTTTTCAACCTATCGAATACCTAAAAAACCAGACACATCCAGCACGATCTTTCATTGACTTTCTAAACAATCTTCTAAATTACTACTTTGAAAACACACCGTCATCCAAATACCATAAAGATGGAACACATGAATCAGATGAGTTGTGTTTGCTAAGAAACTTCAATGTTTACAAGTGTTTATTGCCACTTTCCCCTCACATACTTCCCAATTCCGTGGGATGTACAAATATAACGTACAATAGAAATTTTTCTCTACAAATGAGTCCCAAATATAGTCATTTTCGACGTTGTTTTTTCATACAATGACGCCTGTGCACGACCTACCGGTGCTATCAAATTTTTCAAAAGATTAACGAGGGTACAAGAGGTTCCCACAGGAGGTGCCACACTTTATCTCAAGAATGGTTAGTCAAAATATTGCGAAATTTAGAACGGGCGCCCTATTTTGTTCCGCAACGTTGAGTGAGTTATTAGCCAAGTTCTGCAACAACATTGCCAGCTTTTTTCTCACCCGATTGTGTAGACAATACCGACCAAGCGAACTGTGTACTCGTATTGACAAACATAGTTGCTCAACGAGCACGAGTCCCCACGAGGCTCGTCCTCGTCGTTCCATTCGTCCCCGTAAAGTCTCGATTTCGCAAGATTTTTCCACTCCCCCGCCATCCCCCACATCTCCCCCTCCAACCCTCTTCCATATCGTAAAGGCGACGACAAGATAGGATCGCGAGCGCGTCAGGTGCAGCACGCCGTGGCGACCAGCTTACACCTAGACGCGATGCGCACGATCATAGATCCGATTTATATTTGCATGAAATTTATCGAAGCCGAGGCCGACATGTGTTCGTCGGATTATCGCGTCTCATCGGGATACCTTCGATGTGTCGAGCCCCAGCGATGTAGAGAGAACAAACCACGAATCGAAGATATATTGATCCTTGCGCGGACGTTATCGTTTTTCATCGATCCTTCGCCAGGAAATAAATATCGTGGAACACTGCGGGCTCGAAATGTCGCGAAAAGTTGAGCTCCAACTACGAAGCGTCGTGTCAGGGTTCGTCTGTTCGATTCTTGAAGGAATTACTATGTTCTTTAAATGGTCTCAATGTTATAACACAATATTGTAATAACATTGATTGTTGTCACGAATTAATGTGACTCAAACAAATTAATTTGTTCCTTAAAAGGTTAAGATAATAGTATCTACTAAGGTACATGTTACAGTGTCTGCTACATTTTTATAAAATTCAATTTCTGTTATTATGGAACAACACCGTAATTGTTTTAGTTAAAGCATGAGGCATGTCAGGAGTGCCACGAGAATCTCGCCTAAGCCCATTTACAGTAAACATAAATGACTGTACATCGATAAAAATGGATATATCGGATTGTCCAGAAAGTTCGTGTTAATTTTAAAGAAAAATTTCGAAGGCACGTTTGAATTTTGATACATATTTATCGAATCACATAGGTACCATTTTGTTCCACAACCTTTCCATGTTATTTGCTTTCAACCATTCCGATATATTCTGATCTGTACCACCTACCAAAAACCGACATGAATTTTCCAGGCCAATGATTAACTTAACACGAAATAATAATATCAAGTCGAAGATATAAACTTGGCTCTAGCTTCCATTTCATGTAACAAACACGCTCGAGAAAGTATCTGCAAGAAATCCCTAACAGAGTCTTCGATCCCCTAAACATGATCGTCCGATATTCGAATTTTAATACCAACAATACTCGCCGGAACGATCGTCCATGTACGCAGAAACGCGAATCGACGTCCGTGATTGACTTTTACTTTTGCTACGGCCACGGTTTTATTCCGGAAACACCTGTGTCCATTCCGAGTGGCGATTACGCAACCCGCGGCGGCCGCTAGCAAACTTTTGTCGAACGCAAAAGCGGCCGTCCCATTTATTTTTTTCTCCAACGGTGAATATGCAGATCGACCGGGATCGCTGGTTAACGAGAGTCGAATTTGGCAATAGTACCGCGAGCGGCGCCGACGGAGCTAGAAAAACCGCGACACCGGTTGCGAAACGCGTCGATCCATCGTCTGTCCCTCAATTTAGGCGGCACGACGCCCAAATGCAAACCTAGGATAGGTTGGTGAACGTGAACGCAGGTGCGCCTTGGTCGTGATCGTTACCTTTTGTCGGTGTGCGTTCGCCGCGCACAGGTAAACGACTGGCGCACGTTAACGATTATTTTCTAGCGAACCAGATTCGATTTCCTTTGATTTTTCCCGCGCCGCCCAGTCGACCTTCGATCGATCGTGGCGCTTGATACTCGAGTACGCGATCGAATTGATCGGTATTAGGGGATCGGTATGAAAATTCTATTTCGAAACAATAAATTTAATATTACTTTTTCTTATTAAAATAATAATAAATTTTTAATAAAGATCCCCAGCGTCATGAAACATTCCTTCCAATTCAGAGACGTTACATTTCTATAAGACTATGTTAATAAATTTTTCAAAAAAAATATTTTTGTAACGCGATCCATTAAATCAAGGATCTAAATCTTCACTCAATCACCCCGCGGACCGCGTGATTTCAGCATCAATTATCTGAAAAAGGAAGCCTTCTACGAAAGAAGCTATTCTACATTTTCGACTTATTTATAGATGAAAATTCACCTTGTATTCGTTGCGTCACGAATATCACAATACTATGAACCATACACCAGCGTCATAATTGATAGACGATGTCTAGCACCGCCGACAAATATTTCCTTGCCTAATACCCGTCCCATTTCACTCTACTTACCGTTATTTTAATAATTCCCCAATCCGAATCTCATCAGAAATCAATCTACCATCTCACTGGAACGAGTAGCGAGGAGGCACGATATGGAAACGTGTTGGAAAAGAACCAGGAGGAATCGGAAGCCACGCAGAGACACGATTCCCCGACGACTCGACGGGAGTTGATTTATAAAGAGCTCGCGAGGTACTGGTAGCTCACGTAGCTCCCTCATGCAGCGTTAATTTCGAAGATCGCCACAGTGAGCATTAGGAGCGTCATCCAGAGGCTCGATGCTAGTGGACGTACGCTGCGGCTTTCTCGTCGGCGTCGCTAATAATATTTACTGGCCGTCCAGGCGACCAACGAAGTGGTAGCCGCGTACCCTGTTAAGGGAGCTCTCTGGCAATATATCGTAAAATCCATTTCCTTTTTTCTCATACTCATGGAGATTCAAATCTTACATCCATTATCCTGAACTGATTGCGAACACTCTGTACAACCTGAATTTTACCTACGCAGAGTACTCGGGTTTGAGATTATTGAGATCATTGGTTCTGGGAGTAGTTAGAAAAGCGAACACGCGACCCTTGACCGACACAGGTATTAGAGCGGTGAGAGCTCATTCTTCGACGATCCTTCGGTCGGTATGGATCTCGCGATCGCGCGTCCGTCCTATTCTTCCTTGTAGTTCTTGCTTGGTACTGCTTGTGAGTAATACCTTAGTTTATTTTGATTAGTTTTAAGGCGTGTATCTAAGTTAGTTTTAAGGCATCCGTATACGACTGTCTTTCCTCTGTCAAATAATTATTAATCATTTGTTCGATTCTTTTGTTTGTTCATAGGTCCATATTGGACTCGCAATTTCGTGCTTCACTTTAGCTGTCTAGACGTGTCGTTTACGCCACTGGCTCGCCAGAAACTTGCCTCCAGTTCGATCGAAACTTGATTACACGTAACGTCAATTATTGCTGGCTGTGAACAACCTCGCACAATTTATTGGTAGCCACGATCGCCCGAAACACGTTTCTGGTACGCGGTTTGCGCGCTCGCGTAAGGGTACACTCATTTACAACGGTGAACTTGCTGTTTCTCCTCTCAGTGGGTGTCCTAATAATACAATACCTACAATTTCGACCAATTCGGTAGCCAATAGGTTATTAGCACCGCCTATGGTTCAAGATTCCTTGATACGACAGTCATAGACATCGCGAAGAATCTTCCTCTTCCTAGATAATTATCCGTCATTTTCTTTCGTTGGCTTCTGGGTTCACTACGAATGTTTAATAATGATGTCTTCGCTAATTCATGCCTCGGTTGCTTGAGTGACGTCAAAATCACCATGCTGTAACAGTTATCTGTTGCTTCAGTATTGGTCAGGATTTTGTATTACATAAATTGACGACTTATGGTGATCTAAAATGCTATTTATAGGCAAAACGGGTTCAAGGGAATTTTTTATATCTTGTTACAGTGTTTGGAACCTCTTTACTATTCATCATTTGTCGGACTTTGGACAAATTCCAAACAAAACTAACTCTTGTTGAAAATTTGAAAAAGTGTAGCTACCTTCTTATCGCAGCACACCCCTCGATTATAATTATATAAAACTAAACGTCCACGTATGTGGTCAAGGGAGCGAAGAGATTAAATATAAGTATTATTACATTTAATTTGATTTATTTTTATCTCGCCCATTTAACTTAACGACTCAACCGTATAAATCGGAAGTGGAAGATCTCCGTCGAGACGGAATCGTCGGCGTTGCGTTTCAGGTTCGAGCAGCGAGCCCTAAATCACAGGAACAGCGTCGACACGTTTCCCAAAAGGAGCCGACCACCTAGCGTTTCTCTGGCGGCTCGAGTAACTGCAGTTTGTTAGGCGAATCCCGACGAGGTTCGCGTCTAATCAGAAACGCGAGGGCGAGACGCGTATCCGCGGCTCAAATACGTTGAGATACGCGCTCGTACACGGCCTGGTACCTGCCGAGGCGCTCATTAACATGCATTCACGCCGCAATATTTATCGTTGCTGGTTGCTGCACGCAGTTCTGCCTCTGTTGCGCGTCTCCGCGTCCCTCTGGATGCGGCAACGCAATTAGATGCTAGATAAAACCGCCGCGAAACGCGGACGTTACACACCCTGACTGCTGTGCTCCCACCGCGTTGCCTAGCTTTGGGAAGAACAGCCAGTGGTGGGACCAGTCCGATTACATATTCATTAATACCTGTTCCGTTCGTAGGGTTCGCGAACAGGACGATAAACAGATCTCTGAAATAAGAGTCGAGGCGTGACTGTTTCGGATGGGGAACAAGTGGTCACGCTGATAAGGGAAGTACGGAAACTGTAACTTCCTAATGAAACTTGATAGAGACGAAGATCGTCATCGTTGGTTTTTGGGGTCGCTGATTCCATATTTAAACTAAAAATTTAAACGTTCAAAATAAGGGATCCAGTACGGCGAAACAAAATGTAAAAAGTGACTGGATTTGGATAAAGCTTTGCATACTTGATTAAAATTTGATAACAGAATACAGTACGTAATGTCATGATTTACACTGATCATTTAATATGTATGTACAATACAGGATTACCTTTAAATATATCGCCGAACTAATTGAAATGGACCACTATCTGATAACTCTCAACAGCCTGCATTCGAATAGAGGGGGTTATTAAAGATACCGATCGAGTAATCGAACCAGTCGATCATCTAATTAATCCGGACACTGTGTATCCGACGAATGCATCAAACAGCGATCCCAAGAGACTCATACAAACGGTTCTAATTGACAGCAGCTCAAACCGACGCGGACAGAAATCCATGGTAGCGATATGGAGCTATTGATTGAGTATCGATCAAGATCGTTGATAATTTCAACGGACAAGAAACAGCGTAAGGTCTTGATTGAGACGATAGCGTCCGATCCCATCGGTTACGATCGTCCGAGTCTTTCACACGCGTCGAGGCCGGCACGAAAATGAGGTTTCAGGTAAACGCGTATGCACGGAACGATTAATCAAAGCGATATTAAGGTCGCGGCATCGTCTAAGCTCGCAGAACCACGCTGTATAACCGGTCCAACCGAGACTTGGCGCCAACCACGCTTACACGCCGGAATATGATGCCCGTTGAACGTGAGCTGCGCCGAGATCACGACCCCTACACCGAGACGAAAGATCGATTTAAAGGTTGCGAAACGTTTCTGCATATCTGGCACGCACAATCCGCCTCTGACACATTCGTAGTAGCCAGTGGTGCATTCGCCAGCGAAAGGACACGCTGCCGCCGGGATCGAATAGGAAATTCAATTTGCAGCGAGAAAAAGTCCTAATGAACGTATGCATCGGAGTGCTTCCTTAAAAGGTTATCGTTAAGACATCACCTGCCCCGTGGCTGCTAAGTGTTGTTGTGTTACTTCTTCTAGAGAAACTAATTTCAGTATTTTAGTTGCTTTGCAACAGGAGGGAATTGCTTGGAGTAAGGAGATTCTCCAAAAGGAAGTCTAGAATTCTCTTTTGTTTAAAGAACAAAGTCCTATGGCTCCTTTTTGAAAATTTATATCTCTAATATACTTACTACATATTTCAAATACATTTTGCATATGTCGTTCTACTTACGCGTACGTTCATATACTTTATACTTATATTTTACATATTTTTTTGCGTATTTCATTTCATTTTAAGCGCATACACATCTATTTATGAACATTTTTTTTCGCAGTCTATTTATGAAAATTCGATGTCTGATAGAACACTTATCGAGCACATCTTATCGTTAAACTTATCCTTGTCCTCATTCTCGTACTAATCTTTATCTTGAACCTATCTGTGTACTTTGACTACTGTGGTCCAAAGGTCGAAGTCACTTGTCACATTTTCCTATTGTCGCATTTAGGCCGTTCGCTGAACATCGTCCGCACAGAGTACGTCACTTTCTTCTAACGCGAATCGGTTATTTTCGTTCGCGTAGAAAGCTTCTATATTTACAAGCATACCCTCGAGAAATATTTACGATGCAAGAGAAATCCGTATTTTCGCCCATAAATTGCGTTTTCGTGACAGCAATGCTTATTCGACATTAGTTTATGCGATAAGAACTCCCGGGTCATAAAGAAATCATGAAAAAGTACGATCACGGGATCCCACGTCCATCCAGGGATGAATCTATCGGTATTTCGATCGTCGATTACATACTGTTGCGTCGCGACTCGTTCATTTCGTTTATTTCTTTCCCTTCGGGGTCGTAAATCGTGTATTCTTCGGAAATTCGGAAAGCTTCAGCTATCGAAGTCGAAAGGGCAATTAAAGATTCCAAAACCATTGAACGTAAATATACTCGAAATACCTTAATCCTAAAAAATAACCTTTCCTCGGCCGCGAGCCATAAACGTGCCGATAAACATTCGCGTGTTTCTTGTAACGGAACATCTATGCTTTCCAAAAATCATGAAAATTGCCTCGAAACTAAAAATGCGCGCCCTTAAACGATGATGAAGTGTTTCGAACGAAACCCCAGCAGCCGTCTGATGATTCCTGGAAGAGGAGGCACTCCATACAAATGTTCCTATCGATGCTAACCGTTGCTAATAAGCTCCCATTCAACCACACATGGACTCGGCGTCTGGAAACGTCAGAATAACGAGAACTAGCGTACGCTCAACGTTTCAACAAGGTGCACCAATTCACCTGAACGATGACTATCTCGCGTGTACGTCCTTTTCATCGGGGAGCGATTGCGCAATGAATTATAGCGCCTTGTAGGGACGCTCCGAGCATCGAGGGAGAGCAAGTGCAAGGAAATGCGGAGTTGCAAGGGGAAGCCACGACGTATATGCTAATCGGCCGAGCGTGTCAAGATTCTTTCCAGTATGGTGAACCAGCCCAGCCCGCTTTGGGGTGAACGCAACGGGTAAACACGGATGAACATGGTGGTGGCTCTTATAAGGCATGTTTCCTGTCTTTCCCCGCTATGGGGTTACGATTCTCACGTGCGATCCATAGCCCCTCGCGATTCCAGATTCGACGAACTCGGTAATTGTGCTTGTTTTAATTACCTTTTTGAATAAACACCGGCTATCGAACGTTTCATCAGCGCGCGTTCACGTTTGAAGTTTCTTTCGCAGGGGTGCGATGGATTCGCGTGGAAAAGAGGGAATGGTATGTTAATTTCGATGTTTATTAACAGCTAACGTTGCTGTAGAAATTATCCCAAGTTCCAGCAGCGTTGGATGTTCACTTTAATGGTATAAATTAGTTTCATTCCGGCGTGGTTGCTTGCTGTGTCGTACAAAATGTTTTTAAATAAGTGCACCTCTTCAGTTTGTAAATGTATTTTCTCCTTCTTTTCTTCTCTATGTCTTTGTTAATTATTGCTCTTTGTAATGTTTGTTTCGATTCGTAACTTTTTATTTCTATTTACGATGTTGTTCGATGAAATTATTAACAAATAAAGATATTACATATTACCAGCACTCGCTATAAATAATAAAATTTTCTTTTTTGTAAAATAGAGACTCTAGAACACTGTCTAACGCTCGATTACTGTATCATCATTCATTACTTCCTTTCTAACACTATTTCTGTAACTTATTTCTAATTTATTTTTCCTATTATTCATACAGATTTTACTTCTCCGCGTTGTACCACGGGATATGATTCGATCTTTCAGCACGGATATCGAATGTGCGAGCAATCGAAGTTAAATATCGAATAACGATAGAAGCGATACCGTCGGTTTACACGTGTAGTTAACTCGTTCGCCTTCGATTGTACGCCAGATACAGATTGCTAATCTACAGGATCTCCACTGTAGGTAGTTTCCACAAGACTCGGCACTAATCAGGAATTTCCAAATATAAAAGTACACAGCTTTCCCAAGGTCTTGACGATTATTAGATATTTTTCGTTTCTGACGGTAACACGAATTTATAAATTGACCGAGCATTTTCGAAGTTGCTAGTCAATCGTCGAAAGCGCGGCGAAACCTGCTCGTTAAATGTGTGTAAACGATACGTAGAGTTCAACGGAAAAGGAAAAAGTGGAGACGGTTCGAGGTAGCTTCGAGGCACCAGGTGGAGATGTCTGCAACCTGCAAATTCACGGATGCAAATCAAGTCAAGGCAGTCTGACCATGCAATTGTGCCGAAGCACGCGAAGCGTACACGGCTACCATGCGCTAACTCGCCAGAGGGCCACTCGGTTCTCTTTTTGCACAGTGATTACATCCCAAAGAACATCGTGCCAAATATATTCATAAATTTTGTGAAAAAGAAACAAAGATAATTTTTGAGCAAAAAGCTTTGATGAACTGTGTCTCGCGTGATGTAAACTACAGAGCGTAATCACATCTGTACATATCTGTATAAAATTAAGAATCGAGACCATAGATTGTCTACATTGGTTATATTGTATCTATATTAATTTTCTCTTTACTATAGAAACTTTATATCTACCTTTACTATTATTAAATTTACATGTCTACAAGTACCTGCTTATGAAAGTCATTTATGTGCCTACATTTAAATACTGTGTTTCTAATAATATGTTCATTCTTCTATTGCAGTACATTTAGTAAATCGTCATTCGTTTTAACGAATTGTTTTGCACCTGTATCCATACAAAGGCGGCTAAAACTATTTATCCTATTTACCTGAATCAAGGAGTTATGTTAAAGGAAAATATTCTCGAGTCCTGTAAAGGTGAATAATACGTTTCATCGGTAATAAATTCTGACGAATGAGATTCTCGTTATCCCGTTTAAAGCTTGATATCAAAACGTCTAAGAAGAATGTGTCGCGAACAAAAATACAACTTTTTTCCCATCGAACCAGTACTTGTCGCAAACGCTGGAGCAGGCTACTGTTCCTTCCATACATTAATGCGAATTCCGTATCGGTCGAGCAGCGTGTTTCGCGGTAATTAAATTAATTGGTGTAATTGCCAGTCGTAACAGTCTAGGTTTTAACGCTTTGGGCGACCCGTTTCGCATCAGGTGGAAGAAAACATACGTTATCAAATACTAACAAACCTTTTCCACGGTGATTACCAACAAATTACGGGTAATCATCGGGGAAATGAAGGTTCGCCTATCTCCCGGGAATACATTAATAACATCATTCCTTCCCCATGAATCGACGCGGGCTCGTAGTGATTACCGTACGTGCCAAAATGCGGCTTACACTTCCAACGAAACAAGCGTAACGTTCGAAACTTGCTTCCGCGATTCTATGATCTCTGGCAAACCATTTGATCCACCGATCCCTGAATTCCACTCTATTAAAAAATAATATTTCAATAAAGGAAGGCAAAGGACATGTCGACAAACAAAAGAAAATAGAACAGACACCACTCACGATAAATAAAGAAAGAAGAAGAATTTTCTCTAAAAATTCCCTAAAAATTCGAAACTATTTTTGTCCAAATCTTTGAGATATTCGCCCCATCTCCGCGCACCAGGCGCAACAAAATCCGCAAAAGGCGTCGCCGCGCTGACCCACAGGAATCAAGATGCCATTCGAAATGGAGCAAAAGCCGGCGTGCCGAGCGCTCATGCAAATCATACTCGTTCCTCGTGAAAGGAAAAGTTCGCAACCTCTAAATGGGAGCTACTTAACACGCTCCGGACGTCGGTGGTTGCGTACAGCGTGCGCAAAGTATTTTGATTGGCCAGATTATCGTGGAAATTTACGTTACTGCGAAGGAGAACGCGTCGACGCGGGGGCACGGAGCCGCAACACGACGTCTTCATTCGTGCCTCGCGTCGGCCGCTCCTCGACGTTCATGTAGACAATAATTATCAGGCCAACGGAGTCAGGTAGCCGGCGCGCAGATGCAACAGTACGTCGTGCAGATGCAAATAAAGGTGATCTACAACGGTGCAATCTCGCGGTGGGCAGCTCACGATGAGGGCCGGCGTTCAGCCTCCGCGGACCTCGCGACGCCGCAGAAACCGACAAGGAGAGAAACCAGCGGCGCGCGGCGTCCAGATTCTATCGTGCTGGAGAAAATCGTACCGCGGATCGTAAATGTGTCCTGTTTCGATTTGCCGTCGCTTATTGTTGCCGACAGTCTTCCCCGAGAATAATGGAGTCAGGGAAAGGGCGACAGACTGGGTTGCAACGTTTCTTTACCTTTAAGTAAATAATTCACTCTTCAATAGGTTAAATTGGACGATGTCGAGCTATCGTTAATACTGCGTTGTCAGGTAGATGTCAGAGGCATGGCAGAGCTATTATTACATCTGCAAATGTCTATCGTTACTACTGCGTTGTCAGGTAGATGTCAGAGGTATGGCAGAGCTATTATTACATCTGCAAATGTCTCTTATCAATTTGTTACTTATTACGCTTCAAGAAATAATTCATCTGTTAAGTATCTAACACATAGAATTATACTCACCGAATCATGTTTAAAAATCGTTCTTTCCAATCGCTCCCATACCACCACAACTCAATACTACCTACTCGTCACTATTCCTCTCAAATCATATTCGTGACAATTTGCTTCACTCATCATCGTGCATCCAGCAATATCTCCCCGGGTCTATCGAACGGCTAATAAACAAAACATAGATTACCACCACACGCTCTCTGAATTTACACGCGAGTATCGTCCTCGCGAGAGCATCCTCCAATAATTTGATAGCCCCGCGAAAAATGGCCAGTGACACCGGTACTTCGTTACACGAGCGACCAGTCATACCAGTCTTGACCCGAGGAACCGCTTCGGAACCTTTCCCAGCGCACCTAGGGGAAACGTTACGTTACCTTCCTCAACGTTCGTGGCATCGACGGAACGATTCGACGCCACCTCCTCCTCGTCGGCGTTTCCCACCCATCCCCCGATCCTCCCATCGTTATCGATCTCGTACGCGTCTCCAGGTTGGCCACGCGAGGAACACAGGGGTCGTGGCACCAAGACGCACGCGCCATGTTCCCGTAATGACAGAGCACCGTTTTCCCTACGTAACAGTGTCTGCCAGCTCCCACAGAGCTCGCGGAGTCGATTATTCAGCAATAGAAAAATCCTAATTGCAGACACGATATATTCATTCGCAGCGTTCCGCGTGCTTCCTGCTCGGTGGACGGGAGTACTATAGTTTTACAGCTGAAGCATCGTTTGGACGTTAGATCGGACGTTAGTCGTCAATAAATTACAAAAAAGGGGCCAGAAGTATGGCGGAGGTATTAGGCGTGCAAATGTTTCTTATCGGTTTGTTGTAGGGAGTATTTTGGAGCTGGAGTATCGGTCAGATGTCGGATTGTCGTCAATGAATTGGAAGATAATTGCCAAGGTATGACAGAGTTAGTATCAGGCATTCAAATGTTTCTTATCCATTTGTGATAAAAGTAGTTTTGGCACGGAGTAACAGTCGGATGTTAGATTGTCGTCAATGAATTGCAAATATTTCTAATCGATTTATAATAAAAGTAGTTTTTGAATGGAGGTATCGGTCAGACGTTAGATTGTCGCCAATGAATTGCAAGATAAGTGCTAGAGGTATGACGGACATAGTATTATACGTGCAACTGTTTCGTATCAACTTCTTGCAAAAATAGTCTTAGAGCTGAAGTATTGCTCATACGTGAAACTATCGTTAATACTACGCTGTAAGATAGATTGCAGAGGTATGACAGAGCTGTTATTACATGTGCAAATGTCTCTTATAATAATTCAACTATTAAAGGCAATTCATCTGATTTGTTTGCTAGCTTTTATCATTTGAGTAAATCTCGAATGCCAGGATAGAAAAACATGTAATGATGTAGGATAGTTAACATGTAATATGTAATGTGTTCGATTTTTCATTGAAATCTTTTACAAAAATTAATCTCGTGAGAAAGGAGATGCTGTTTCTTCCGGTGCATATTTCGAGCGGCTCAGTCTGTTGATATAATAAAAGACGACAGGGTCACGCAAACACACGAATTTAGTCACCAGGCTATCGGTTCTGTACGTTTTCGTTAGTGGTTCAGTTCCCTTCAGAATGAGATTGAAGAAGAAATGCCAATTCCAGTGCGTATGTAATAAAAGTACTATAAAAGGAATTACAACCGGAGGACTTATTTATTAGAAACTTCCTAACATAACGTGCTCAAGTATATTGAAGCTCCACTCATTGTATAAAGTGGAGTTCATACCAAATACTATTAATACCAAAGAGTCAAACGCCTATTTTTTATACATCCTCTTGGAGGGTGACGACGACGATCTCACAGTCACCTCAAGTCGAACTCGATCTTGCCAGAGACGAGTGCGGCTCGATTCCCGAGTTAAGGAAGCCACGGGTGAAACCGTTACTTGGAGATTAGCGTACTGATCGAAACAATGAAAAACACGACGCAACGGATAAGGGTTAACAGTGACAATTTGAGATGCAGAGGCTACCACCGTAAAGGTCCTCTCGTTGCGGAACAGTTCCGCGCGAGCAGAAAGCACCGCGTGGAGACGTACATGGCGTACGTAGCTGAAAACGGGTACGTAATCAGGCGTAATTAGCCTGTTGTGCCGCGGTAAAAGGCCGCGTCGGGAGAGAGGAATAGGTGAGTGACCCTTCGCCTCGGGCGGGGTTCACCGTTGGGGTCTTCGGTAGGGGTCGAAAGGGGTCTCCTACGGTCGTCTCCGTCTTTTTCCGTCCGCCTCTCCTCAAGTGCGTGTACCTTTCTAGCTTCGGGATTCTATCCCTCTTTCCCTCCAGGTGTCTTTGTCCCCTTCTACCGCGAGGCGATATATCTTTCTGCGTTTTCTCTGGCCGGGGGCAACGGCCTCGCTCGACGCGGCATCGGCCGACGACGATGCTTTTCCACCAGATACGAATTATCTTCGATTTTGGATACTTTTTTCCATTCGTGCAGTCTATATTTCGATGGTGGAAAAGGAACTCCAGCGCGAGGACATAATAGCACTTGGCGGTAGGTGAAGTTAAGGGGGAATAGGTTAAGCTCGAAACGAAGGATATTGTAGGGATTCAGGTGAGAAACGTGAAGACCGACTTGTACACTTACAAATATATTTCGAACGTTTCAAAAATATCTGGATACAACGAATACTTACGGAAACAAAATAACAAACTGACGCGCAGAAGGATCGAAAACAATAATGCTGGTTTTCCGAAGATTTCTAAATCTTATCGTATATCCTAGACCTCTTGGATCGAGAGGGGGTAACTATGATCCTTGGTACTGGATGACCATTTATTTGAATATATGTATAAAGTGTTCTCAAAGTTTCCATAAATTATATATATATATATATATATTCCTTTCCTAAGAAAAAAAATTCATACACACCGCTATAAAAATGTAGTCCTAAACCTGTTTCTCCCTTTAACACAGGCAATTTAAGTTGATCCATGTATGTTGAACCTTTTCTTAAAGATTACTCAATTATTAACGCCGTAAGGACTGCCGATAAATTTTATGAGTTATACGCTTAGCACAGCACGTTAAATTTGCATGTTTTCGAACGATTTACTAAAATCGTCATACCTTTTTTATTTACGAGTCAATCTTTATGAAATTTTGATGAAACTTTCAGAAATTATAAAATGAGACTGTAGGTACTAGGAACAACTGTCATTTTCTAAAAAGCTTCGCTCTTCGAATTAATTGACATCTGTTGATTTCTATTCCAAACAATTATGCATTTCTATCGCGTTGATATGTACCTGCGAAGCCTGTGAGTAATTCAACGCCTACCATCAGACTAGCAAACTAAAACATTCTATGTAACGAACCATTAATAAACATCCAGGTTCATGTCTGCTATAATCATATTCTACATAGTTTACGGGTTTCCCTGCGAGCGTTCATTTCTCGTTACCCCCGCATGACCTTCCATCATTTTCACCGTCCATGGAAACGACTCTACAACACCTGGAGTGGCCACCGCTGTTGGTGGCGCGATTTTTTCGACGATCGATCGTGGAAACTTCTTCATAGGTGGTAGATGGGAAGTATCACGCGACCAATGACCAGCGATCTGTCACGTCTGCACGCGAGCCCGCGTAGATTCGACGGTCGGTCTCACGACGTCCGCGTACCAGTGAATTTGTCACGGCTCCAGTCAACTTAAACGCAATTATGATCGATGCAAATTGCTCGACGCGAACCATTTTGACGGAAGTAAAAGCACCTATTTGGATAATTGCATTTGGTAACGTGCCACGTGGTAGCTACATACGTGTTTCCATATTTTCAGGGGATTCGAAAGTTCATTGTTTAAAGTCCGAGTAAAATAAGAGTCTATACAAACATTCTACAAAAGTTCCAATTGAAAACATCACGTACTCCACAAATAACAAAGTTCTCGTTATCTGTATGTCGTTAAGAAAATTCAAGCATTTGCCAAAATCATATTTGCCATACCATATTTAACTTTCGAATCATTCTTATCTCTTTGATTAATAATCCATTCACGAGGAGAACAGTCGTGATGCCACAAAATTTACAATGTATGTGAAACTAATGATACTAGGTTATCCTAAATCTTCTAGTTAAGAACAGAGACTTCTTACCAGAGAAATGTACTAATTCCATATAGATGCATCGCCAATGCACGACTCTAAACAATAGAATGTAGCTTGCGCAGGCTAATGCCCTATTGCAAAGGCAAGAATTTCAGCTTGAGTGATCTCTAGAACCATCGAATGAAATTGCAATCCTCTAGGCACGCTTGATTGTTGGTACGGGACGAGAGGTATGTATAAGTGTCAATTAAGTGATAATAAGTCCGCCGGTAACGCGATATCTTTTTCTTCCACGTTCGAACGGACCGAGCTTAATGACGCCGCATCCTGCTACTTGATCGTCGCATCCTGACTAGTTCATTAGTCACGATTGCTCAATAACAACGGGAGCGGAATTGTTACACCGCCGGGTGAACTTATAAATCACATGATCCACGACGTGATAAAGCGTAATGATCCCGCGAGAGAGCGTTCGCGCTAATTCGAGGGACTTGCCTCACGGGTCATACCAATCGCCTCTATAATGTGTGCACGAACGTCCACCGGATGACTTGTGCGTTCTCGCGTTGTTAATATTGAATTTTCTTGAATAATAAACCGCTGCAATAACGGCAGGGCCAGGCGGAGAAAATTATTATTCAAATAGGATTGATCTATCCAGCGATCAAGGACAAAGATTCGAAAGTATCTTCGGTCGGAACAGCGAGACATTAATTCCCAGAGCCGACGGATGTGGCAATTCATTGTTTTTAGTTTCGTCTGTTCCTTCACGACGCCTTACAGTTTATCATTTTAGAATTTCTTAACCGCGTATACTATTGGATTTATTAGTTTCACGAGTTTATTACGGGGATGATGATTAATCTTCCGTAGAACGTGGAACTTTCATATTCGCTGCCCGAAGAATTCATCTGCATGGCTGAGTGTGATTGAGTCCGACGAGAATGATGATTGTTAAAGGTAATTTCCGAAACAATCAAAGTAGTAATCGTCGGCCACGTCATTAGGCGCAAATTATCGTAATGTATCAATTCATGCGTGTGTATGCAAATGCGCGCTATTGAAATGTCTATGTTGCCCATCCGATAACTGTACTTTTAATCAAAAATAAAATATGAACACGAAATAGAATTTCACAAGTGTCAAAAACCTGTACAATAATGACTATCAATGAAGAATTTAAAAACTAACGAAGGAATACAATTAATTACACATGTTTGTGCCTTGTATTGAATTTTGTCCTTCAACACGCCTACCTTAACCACGTCTAACAATAACTACGTAGATTTTTTAAATTATTCTTCCAGGATCTTGAAGCTCGTAAAATGGAAACGTAAACGCGTATTCACACTTTTCCTTAAACGCCGTTATCGACAGAGAATAGCAAGTTTTCTATTATTCAAAGAAACAATATAAGTTATTATGCACACGAACGCGAGCGTGCACGCGTTCAATCCACAAGTACGAGGACACATGTACACGAACACATGGACGCGTACACACACGTGGCACCGTGTCCATCGTCCAGCTTCGTGGGAAGTGCACGCACCCCATAAAGAGAGTACATCGTGCCGGTAATCACGCCGGTCCTCGTAATGATAACTATCTGACGTAATTGTGAATTCGCCACGCCGTCGATAAAGGTTATTCGCGAGTCATTATTCCGATTTCCCATTACCCGCGCGCCTAAGTGTCGGTGCATCTATGCTTTGTGTCGCGAACAGTGCCGCAGCTGCGCTCGACGGAAGAGGAAACGATTAATTTGCAAGAATTAGCCCGCAGTTTCGTACCTACCTCGGCGACGTTAATCGCGCTTACTTCAAACATCGGTTCAGACTGCGCTCGACAACTTAATGCGACCATCGATTTTCCCTTCCTCCCGGTGTTTACTAATCTTTCGTCATATCCACGGCAAGCCCATTGCATTATTTTTCAATCTGTACGCGATTCATTTCGACGGTAGCTGAAAGTTGATGTTTCGCTGGTAATGAGCATTTATTTTTCTACGTTCACCTGTGTTAATGTTGTTTATAAGTATGGAATTATCCAGAGGATTATTGTATTTGTAACCATTATTGAATTATTCAACCTATGCTAATATGTAATTTTCTATCACTTATCGTGTGTTTATAACGACGTTATTCGACATACTGTAATCGAGGACATGTTCGAGCGAGATAGTAACATGTTACATGCGTTCATTTTAGTTAAGTTAATCTTCTAATAATCATTCTGAAATACCTCATGAATAGATGATAGCCTGATGATTCTAAATATTCCTATTTTACTAATGTTTATATTCTAGATTGGAAAATGTAATAAACCTACAAGAGTAAAATCGATAAACATAGTAGTGTTTCAACACCCAGCGCGAATTCTTGACAACCGAACAAAAATTCACTACACAAGACAACATCCGTGCCGTCCGAATAAACAGAGTTCGACGAGACAGCTCGTACCCATAGTTTGCCACTGTCTCCCTATTTTCTAGGTTGTAATCGTCTCGAACGGAGGATTCACACGTTGCAAAAGGACGGAAGTTGGATTCCCAATCGGTTATTCGTCAGTTAACATCGATCAGAAGTGCGCATTGCCCGTTGCCGGATTCCCATAGCAGTCAGCGGTGTAGTGTTAATCGTCGAGCTCGCAGGCGATAAGGTAGAATAGGAAGGATACAGAGCCGGCTAGTAACGAGGGGTCCGTGATCCTGGCACGGAGTGGTAGGAGGGAACATCTATGGGAAACTCAGGATCGTGGCCGTATGTAGATGGCCACAGGAGGCGTTAAGAGGCCGTGGTACGTGGCCACGCCACGAGGGTCGCGCACGAAGAAGGTGGTCTATTAGTTCTGTAACCTTCCCGAGCAGTCGAGAAGGCACACCATATCTGCGATCACCGACGATAAGATTCGAGACGTAACAGGAAGTTCGTGTGCTATTCTCACCCGAATACAAGCGTTTCGTTTTAGTAGCCCCGCGCGGGACGCGCGCCGCTCGCGGTGTCCAACAACGAGTCGACATTAAATTGTTTGAAAAATTCCCTACAACTCCGGAATTACTTTCGCGGAGATACATACGACCCCTGATATCGCGGCGGAGAGTTGTCAAAATCGTACCACTGAGGAACGTTTTATATTACGGTTTCTATCTGATACGAATTTGTCTGTGAATCGAATTATATTTAACTTCTGAAAAAATTACACGATTCTCGATCTATTTGGTAGAAATGTTTATGTTAATTAATCTTCGACAATCTAAATTGTATCTAAGTTCTGAACAAATTATGCGATGCTAAATCTATGTAGTACGAATTCAAACAACAACTTAAATTGTATTTAACTCGTGCAAAAAAATTATACGACCAGATCATTGATAAACATTAATGTTGTGATATAAATTGAATGGTAAATTTTAATAATTAGAGTACAATGGTACAATGGTACATTTGTTGTAAACATCCGGCTATTGTACGTATTGGAATTAGATTTCAAAAACGGAGGGTTGTAGAGGGTTAATCGTGGTATTCGTAACTTGACAACTCAATTAAAGTCCTATTCAAAGTAATGTAAATTAAATAATTGTTTTTCTGTATATTTATATGCTCGCTAAAACATGCTGAACCTTTGAAAACAATTCATCGCATAGTTTCTCTGTTGGAATATTTACTATAATTCAACCTTTTATTTTACTAAAATAGATAATATCTACAAAATAAATCTACTGAGAATATATGTACAATGTATATATCACTGCAGAATAAGATAAGGGAAAATTTATGATATGCTTAGAAATTTGTCCAACTTTTACTTACAACGAAGAGAAAAGATTTCAGCTTATTCGTGTACAAAATCAAAACTTTTAATTAATAAAATTAGTATATTATTATTCCATTATACCACATTTCTATTATTCTCTATAATCATTTTCTGGATGTACCCAAAAAGTGATCCCTTAAAAACGACAAAATTTGCCGAGTCCTAGACCGAAGGATCAGGAAAGTTCAGCAGTCACGTAG
Source organism: Hylaeus volcanicus (assembly GCF_026283585.1). NCBI lineage: Eukaryota > Metazoa > Arthropoda > Insecta > Hymenoptera > Colletidae > Hylaeus > Hylaeus volcanicus. The sequence continues at coordinate 4,936,199 of NC_071977.1, forward strand.
CCAGCCATTTCCACGAGAAAACCCTGAATAGTCGAACCCACCCTGGCGTGTCTCTCCCCCCGAGCGTCGTAGGGTTAACGAGCCGCGACGCGATTCGACGTCGAGCTGAGTCGAGGAGAGCGAAATATAATGTATGATTTACGACCGCGTTCCCCGTGTATTGAGCGTTCCTCGGTGGGCCCGAACACGAGAGCGCCGCGGACAGGGGCACGGTAGAGAAAAGGGGGCATCGCAGGGTAGACTTGACCCCGTGCGGCCACGCCACCGGTTTTGCATATTCGCCACTGCACAACCCGGTGGCGGATATACATCATGCATCCGCGGAGTGGCCCTGGCGGGTTCGTGGTGCAAGTGCAACGGTGGCTGCACACAAGCGGCGGACCTGGCCGATATACCCGCGTCTCGGAGACACACGGACGGCGCTCGAGACGTCGTCAGCTGGTGTGGGTGGATGCACGGAGACGGTCGACGCGATTCTGCGGACGGTCGGTTCTTATATTCGTTCCTCGTTGTCTTTTCCCTTCCGACCCGGGGAAGAGGCTCACGATGCGGCGATAGCTCAGGCGAATTTGCATCCGTGGAATCCGTGGCGTGGGCCGTGCGCCTCCTGTCCTCCTCCAACCCCCGCCACCCTCGCTGTCGTGTCGCTACCGAGCCCTCCCTTCTTTTTCTCTCGACGGAATCGACACGAATTCTACGTGGCTCCGCGAACACCGGTATCCAGGTACCAGGATACGCGAAACTATTCGAGCTTCACGAGCCACGATCCTCTTCTGCATTCGCGAATGCCGTGGAACGTTCAGGCGGGACACGGGTAGGGTGGCTGTCCTGAGTAATCGGACATGCCTCGGTGATCGGACACTCGGCAAAGTTCCCCCTCGACATTGCGTAAACGGGGTGCGTGAGACATATCTGCGAGCTTTATAGGGGTAGTGGTTCGCGTGGCTGAGTGCTGGCTGAAAGTGAAAGACTTTCCAAAAGGGTTTTCCTTCGGGTCGTGGCGAATAATTGAATGGCATCTTTTAGGGTTAATTAAAAATGCAAATAAAATGCATAGATATGTTCTGTGCCATTTTACCAAATAAGCTTGACACATTCCTTTTGGAAATTTTTAAAAACATTGCTACGAAAGGGTAGCAATGATTTACGATAAATCATGCTCCAAAGGTAAAAATGTAGGAGTGCTTCCTGTATTTGGTATGAATGATGAAACCTTATATCAGGAAACATATGCTTCGGGAAAATTAGTACAATATCTGTACTGTTTTGTTTCCTGCAAGGTTTATGAAACATAAATTTCTTCTATGAATCGAGTGCGTTCGTTATTGTACGGTACTGTGTTACATCACTCAGGCATGAACGTTAACATCCTCAAGATCGACATAGCTCTTTCTATCCTTACTATCGAGTACTTTCTCAAATTGAAATTGAAATTAGATAGCCTTGTGATGTTAACACATTCGAGACTGCCAGATATATTACCTTTCTAATACTGACTACTGACGAAAATTATCAACATATGTGCATCAATGCGCGCTTTAGGATTAAGATTAAATCACTTCTTGGTCAACTTGCCATCCAACCAGCCTAAAAAGGTATCTTTTTTTTCCAGAATCATTCGTTTACCCGAGATCCCATAGATCTATCATCACGTTGCTAATAAATCCGTAGAGCATCGGGGCTGTCCAGCGACAGGTTCCCCGTTCCGCGTTCAGCGGCGGTTGCATCGGTCGCGTCGATGCACCGTCGAAGAAACGCGTGTACGAGCTACGCCTCGAATTCCCCTATCTCCCCAACGATGTCCCAAACGGCCTCGGATCATCGTCGACGATAAGATCGCACGCACGATAACGCATGGCTTTATAAGGTGTTCCGTTTGTAAACGCGCGCAGCGGACGTGCCGTGCGAGCGGTCGCCAGGCCCAAGACCCGCGTCCCGAGGTTCGACGTGGCATTAAACTTTGATGCAATTGAATGCAACGGCGATTCGCGAGAGGCTAGTTCCGGTTCGAGCCGAGCCGGACGGCTCGTTTCATGCCTCGAGATCGAGGGATATACCTCTGCTGGCGGAATCCTCGTGTCTGAATAATGCTAATGTCGTCGAGGAAGATGTCTGTCTACCTCAAACGTCCGCGAGACAAGTTTGAGGAAACCCACGGAGATAAGGCCCGAAGGACTGGCGTTTTACTGGCATTTCACCGACGTCTCGCATGCTTTCCCCGTCACGGCCCGTTATCACTCCCGGTATCGATTCCCCCGTTTGCGTTTTCCTCGTGATCCTGGAATCGACTCGATCCAAATCCTATCGGAATTCTGATCTCCGTCCGTGGAGTCTACGCGTCGAATCTCTCGCGGAATCTTCCATAACAAATCACTTAGGCTTCCGACGTTAAGAGGCTTCGGAAATCTGACTTCTTTCCTTCGGAGGAAATGTTCAAGCGATGGCGTTCGCGATGTACCGGATGCGAGGTGGATTGTAGAGGGAAGGAAACATCAGACCAATGACGCGATATTTGGAGAAATTCCTAACTTCGGCGTATTATTACGAGGGCGAGCAATATTGCAGTATTTCGCGATGAAGCTCTGGATCTCGAATGGCTCGAATCTGAATTTACGTTTATTAAAATACCGTGGGATGAAATTTTCACTTGCCTTAGGAGATTAATGGTTCCAGGTTACCACTTCCGTCGCAAATTACGACAAAATAGCGTTGGAAACTTACCTGGAACACAGAAAAGATATTGTTGGTAAGATTTTTAATTTTACGATTTAACGATTTTCAATTTTTTAAACAAAAAATATTAATTCTCATGGATTCATAAAGAAGGAATCTTCCAGAAATAGTAACGAGTCAGTCTCTTATCAGACTAAATCCTTCGCACTCGGAGCTATTTCGTCATAAAATCTGCAAACATTCATAGATATGCATTGATAGTTTCTATCTTTTATCTTAGGCTTCATTGTTTATCTTCACAAATTATACCGCGTCATACGAAATATGTTCCCAAGTAAGAACTGATCATTTAAATATCATTTCTATATCAGTATCCGTAATAAATGTACAAACATTCATTTCTCACAACTAACAATTAGTAACAGATCGAACAATAATCCGAAAGCTGCGAAGCGAGCCACTGGGCTTCCGAAATGCCAATATTAAAAGACTAAGCGTTGGATTAATATCACGAGCTCCGATTATCGAGGGCATACTTTCAAAAGAGCTCGGATCGCGACAACGCGAAGGATCTCATTATTGAAAAAGGATGATCCCTCTCGGTGATCCCATTTCTTTTTTTTTCAAACAGATCTGCACCGCGAAGCTTCCGTTTCTCGAGCATCGAACGCTCTACTTTGCGGTTCGTTAAACCCCGAGCGTGTAATTTCACGAGAATCCTTCCGTCCGTTCGAGTGACTCGAGCGAACATACCCCAGGGATACCTCGGAACACGCTACGCCTCGGTGCTTTATGAAAAGATGAGCGTCTTCGGGCGCAATTAATGCCCAGCCGCAATTGCGAGAATCGGAGCAAGGAGATATCGATATTTTAAAGAGAATTTGTAATCGCTAGGCGCGGGTCCATTAGGCGAGATCGATCTACCGTCGCGAACGGTCTGCGCCGGGTAAATGATGCATGTGGAAATGATTGCGCCGCCGACATCGATTGGGGATAATGGCTCCCCAAGGAGAAAAGCGGTGTTTTCCCCTTGGAAACGCGCCAGAAACTATGGCGCCCGCTGGAAAGGGTTGCGAGCGAGGAAAGTAAGGGGAACGATGATTGGGCGAAATAGGGCCACTTTGCTATTACGTGATATGCCTGGCACTCGGGACGGGAAACGGGACGAGTTTGCGCGTATGGGACACGTCAGGGACATCCACTATGGAAAATTAGACTCGATGTCTCGATTGAACATTTTCAGCTTTTATGTATTGTGTAGGTGCAATACCGTTTGATTGGTATTTGAATAAGTAGGGACGATAACGATCATTTTAATCTATCCTATCGCCAATCATATCAAATTTGCGTTATTCTCCTAAATATATCGAATAATCCATACTGATATTACAAATGCGAAAATAACTCTGTTACTTAATAGATAGCCTAAATGAGGCCCGATTTAGTTTTCGCGTAGAATAACATTGTTTCACCTACAGAAACAAAGATTTCCCAGCAAATAAAGCAAATATATATTTCCATTTTTGAATGGCTACTTTGCACACTGGTCACATTCCCTTGTAAGTCTTCTTCAACCGTGATACAATTATGCGAGCGAAATACGCCCATTAAGATGTTCAAACATTAATTTTGTACCCACAATTCCCGACACGTTACCGCGTGCTTCCTTCCAGCACGACGTCGCGATCACCTGTCTCCGCTGAGAAGTTTGTCCGTCGACAAACATAAAATTTGGTTTACGGCCGTGGAATTTCACGGCGCCAGCGAACGATTATAGGGACATTACTCTACGCGCAATCAAACTGGAATTTGCTTATCGACAGGTACAGGTAAATGGTAATTACAGCGATTTGCATATTATAATCCAAAATGTGACAGCGTGGAAGGCGGCGCATGACTTATGGCCTTTAGCGAACATATTTCATGCGCATCCTTCGGACGCACGCGCGTTAATCGACCTTTTTTCGCGCGGCTTTCGTTAAATTCTTTGCAGCCTGATTTACGGGCCAATATTTTTTCACTCGCTCTACACCGTGACGTTCCTCTTCCTTTTTTCCCTTTTCTCCCCCCCCCCCTCTCTCTCTCTCTCTCTCTCTCTTTGTCCCCTCTCGTTACGTCAAGAACGAACGGTAGTCGACCACTTGCCAGATTTCTACATACGTCCGCGGGTATTTATTCCTGCATAATGCTCGACTGACACGCGTGGAATTATGGACGCGCGCCCGCAGGGACACAGGACGGATAAGATCTTCTCCCGGTGCGTTTTCTTTTTCTCTCCTGCGCCACGGGTTCTCCTCGACGCGCACAATATAAATTAACGATCGAGCGATGATTAACATTGCGCGACGCGATCAGCATACACGATGTTTAAGCCACCATAAACCCGGCGAGACGAAGTTTCATCATTGTATGCATCGATGAGAAACTGCGCGCGCCTGAGTTGCAAATCATCGGCTCCGATGGCTTTCCAAGCAGACGTCGGAACGAGTTAATGACCAACCGATGCTGTACATCAATCAATAAATTCCATCGAGCGTCGACGCGACGCGGCTAACAGGTGACTTCGAAAATCTCGAGAGGTTACGGCGGGTTCGCGGTTTCGTAGAAACCGAGGAAGAGGTTTTTCTCGTAAATTGGTAGATTGCCGTATTCGAAATAACGGACAGTACTGCGACGATACCTAATGGTAAATCGATAACGTTGCTACTTAATCCTACGCGAGATAAGTAACAAGAGGTCACGGGGGCAGTGCCACTTAGCGGGAGATGAGGATTTTCAACGTTGCGGGATTTAAATTCTGTAGTTGGTTATTATGAAGACCTGGATAGATCGAAGAAGCGAATGTATTGACCTGGAGGTGAAATTATTGCAGTGGTAAGAACGCGAGTATTGGGAGAATAAGGTGCTGGAAGAAAGGGGAGAGTTAAATTTATTGGATAATAGACACTTGGATTTATTCGGCGCGACGAAGATCTTTTAAATGGCCCGCATTTTTAACGGAAATTTCAGTAGTCCTACGCTGTTGATGTTGCTCGAGATATCGATGAGAAACGTATTTTTGTAGCGGTGAGTCCAATGCAAAGTATTACTAGGCTGGTGCATATGAAATGTCGTTTTTCCAGTGTTTCAATCCGCGGGGCACAGTTATTAGTTGTACTGATAAATTAAACAGAGCCTACCCCAAATTTTAACCAGTCAAAGTGTGGCAATATTTTGTCGCGACAGCGAACATTTGCAACTGAAAAGCGAGCCACGCATGAAAAAGACAAAACAACGTTCCCCGCAGATATCTGGGGCCAAGAAAGGGTTAAAGGCTCGAGCTCGGGATCTCGATGCACCCAATAACCGAACGAATCTCGGGGCAAAATCGATGCCATCATCGAAGTCAATCATCCCGGTATGCGCGTACGGAGAGCGTTCCAAACATTCTACCGAATAGGATCGCGGCTGATGCGCGCGACCCCTAGAAATCGTAACCAATCGAGGCGGGAATCGACGACTATCCGGTACAGGTGTGCGCTTCAGGTGCAATGCCAAACGCGAGAACGGGGCAGAGGGATGCTGAGAAAGCATTCCTACACGAGTCAAGACCGAACTAGTAATGATACCGAAGTAGAAGAGAGGTCGAAACGAAGATCGGTTCGAACGGAGGTCGAGCACGGTTGCACTCTAGCCGCGACTGCGCAGGCCGTCGACTTCGGTTTGAGCGATCTCCATGGCAGTTATCCACTTGCGAGCTCTTGCAGTCGGCTGCATCGCCGGCTACTGCTACTGGGTCAAACGTCGTTGCCTTCAGGGGGCACGGGAATCTCCGTGCGCATCGGGATGCACCAGTTTCGTACGGAGAAAATAATTATGGCTTGCGTGTTTGATCGGCCGGAGAGAAGCTGGTTTCCTTCGCGACGCCCGGTATTCGAGGCACGCTTTTGCGATTCGGCGAGGATGATAACGAGTGTCCGATCGTGAACGAATTGTCAAATAGGGGCGGTGCTCGAATTTCACCTGTTTCGCAGATGCATCGCTTTATGTAACGAGGAATGCGTCGGTATTTAACCAAAGAAATTAAGGAGATACGGCACTCCAATCCGGGCCTGAAGCGAGAGGTACCTTCAGAAATTCTTTGTAAAGCAAGTACACGGTGAATTGCTTTCAGACTTTTAGTATGCCTTATCGAACGTTTAAACAAACAAAAACTGGTCTCATATTAGTCAGTAATATCCCATTTGCAATGTAAATGAATAATCAAAATTTTAGTAATTATAAACTTTTGCATTTCTGAAAGCGAATGAATTACAACTTACCAATATTCATTTCGCATGCATACCAAAACTAACCTTCGGTTAAACCTTTTTCTTTACGTATATTCTTATTGTGCTACTCTTATATAATTTTACGATATTTTTGTTTTCGTGCAATTATTAGAGGCTTATTAATTAACGAATTTCATATCCTAAGAGAAAATGAGAATTAAGAAATACTTGATATAAAGAGACCAATAAAGATTTTTTCAAATACACGGCCTTAGACCGCGTACGCTGTTTAAATTTCAAAGAAAGAGGTCTCTTGACTTCCTATTGCCTCGTATGTTTTTTAATATAAACATGAGTAGTAAACGCAAACAACTGAATTTCCTCTCGCATACTTTGCACTTTATACTACGTCCCTAACGAGGTCAGTATTATTATCATCGTTGTACTTTGTATGTCAGAGTGTCTTAGTTCTTTCTTTGTGCAATCTAGTTTCACTCTTTCATCTTCTTAACAACAAGCCTTGCATAAACTGATGCACCTCTCGCGGTCATGTCCTTAGAAGAAAGCGAGTCACCTTAATTTTTGGCGATGTCGCGAGTAGATAAGTCGAGACGCTTAACTCCGCAAGAAACGTACTGTCTCATTTAAGGTGTCTCGCTGTATGTAATTTAATTTCGCACTTCCGAGTTTCTCTTTGTGGGCATACCCTCGCAAGAACGTGGACTTTCGTCATTTTAAATGTCTTCACACATGATGATATTGGGTAAATGTTGGACAAACATCAATGAGTCATTAAACAATATAAACCGAAGCTTAATTAGCATCTCTGAAGATTAACAATGTACCGCCCAGAGCTTTCTCAAAGTTGCGATCACTACAGGAAGACACGTTTACGTTTTTTTTTTTTTTAGTGTGCATTTAAGTAAAATAAAATTTATTGTCAACGTGCATGATGTTTATAATTTTTTCATAGCCAGAAATAGACTTTGAAGTGAAGTGAATTCCTAATTTAATTATTATCTACACTTTTACAAAAAAAAAGTAACACTTGTAATTTCCAGCAGTCTACAAAATACCCATACAGTTAGTCGCCAACATTAAGAAGCATCCCCAAAGTGCAAAAGGTCCTTTGGGATCCTGTGTCGAGCGGAGCTCGACGAAACTGTACTGAAATAAAAAAATCTGAACCGAAAAGGGTAAAAATACGAACATCGCATCCTTCGGAAGATCAAACTCGCTCAAAGCAATCCCACTAGCATTCACCCTTGACAGAACTCATTCCCACCCCTCCCCTGCTTAGAACTCAGCCGCAATTAGCGCAAAAGCGCGAAAGGAGACACACCTAGCCCGAGCATTATTACGCCGCGCATCCTTATCGTAATCCCAGCTGCGAGACGCAGAGTCGAGTTAACGCAACGGGACGAAAAAACGTTCCGTACGTGACAGAGGGAACGTCATTACCATCCGCTCGGACATTATACTTTCCGAAACGGCCGCCGATCTTTCTCAACCTCACGCGTTCATTTTTCAAGGCCGTGACAGAAGGAACGACGAGGGCAAGCACGCGTCGACGAGGAGTCGCCCGAGCGCCAATTTTCCGCGGCTTTAGCCGGCTTAATGCGCGGTGTAAGCAGGTGCCAGCGGATACAAAACGGGCCCGTTTAGCTTGTCTGCCACGTCCCAGCCCGTGGCGTTCGCCGGCAATACCGCTGCGATAATACGTTTATTACGATAGGCAATTTACGATACACCACGGCCATCGCGCCTCTTCTCCTTTCAACGGGTCCACACGGGCGCACACGTCGATCAACGCGGTCCTTCTTCTCGCATAATGCAACGTGTCCGCGCACTTCCTCGCCAGGTCGATGGATCCATGCTCGATCGACGCCTGGCCGACATACGCGGCGTCATTGCGATCCAGTTTGACGCCCTAGCTTTGGTCGTGCCTCGATTATGATCTCGAAGGTACTCGCGATCCAGACGGTTAATCGGCAAATGGTGGAATTGGAAGAGTCCCGCAATTTCGAACCAATCCGCGTTAGATGAGCTTCAGGTGTCTAAGATTTTTGAATTAACGAGGACAACGCATACCAGTTGACCCTTTGAGCTCGAAGTACTCACAGGTACTGATAGATCTTTGGGCGATGTATTACCTACGGTATAGGTGCACCACCGGAAGATTGTGGTGGCTGGGTTTTTAGTCCAGTAGTTTCAAGTATTTTCACCACCACCACGTGCGTTTGCGTAATTGCTGACATAATACACGTTATTTAATATGGCATGTGACGTTTCCTTTTGGAATCTTTATATTAAATTTATATAAACTTACAATATCTCCCATTTTATATAAGCTTTAGACTATGGATTGTAATGTCACCAGGAAATATGGAAACACGGGCGAGGCCCCCATGTTTTTAAATGCGATTTCCAAATAGATGCATCTAATTTCGTTGAAACGATCGTACGATTTGTATCGATCACAATTGCGTTTAAATTGACCAGAGTCGAGGCAAGAAATTTTCTGGTGCGCAGATGTCGTGAGACCGACGAATCTACGCGAGTTCGCGTGCAGAAGTGACGGATCGCTGGTCATTGGTCGCGTGATAGTTCCCATCTACCACCTATGAAGAAGTTTCTACGATCGATCATCGAAAAACTAGCGCCACCAACGGCGGTCATTTCCATGGACGGTGAAAATGATGGAAGATCACGCAGGGTTAACGAGAAATAAACGCTCGCTGGTAAGCTCGTAAACTAAGTAGACTATGATTATAGAAGACGCGAACCTGGATGTTTGTTAATGGTCCGTTAAGCAGCGAAACCTGAAGACTAACTTTAGCGATCTACAATTTATTCACAGAGCGTGTTGAGTGACGAAATATAACAGCCAAGAGGTGACAATCTTAAATAAGACGCGAGTGGCTATTTTAATTAGTATGCTCCTAGGGACAGTATATTTAATATACTAATATTCTAATAACTTTTTTCACAACTATCCAGAACGAGGTTCATCCTCTACAGTTTCATGACCATCCGATGATATCCTGTATTTATTTACATATACACTGAACTAGTTCTGCATAAACTCGATTCGATTTGTCGAATGTTGTATTGCATTGTCTCGATATCTACCATATAAAAGTTTTCTTACTTTACAGACGCATCCCCTTATTCAATGTCGAAAAATGCATGAAAATTCTACAAAATGCACTCCGTGTATTTTTCTGTCAAGTTCTCGGTACATCTTTTACACGGTCCATCTTTCGAGAATTACCTTTCTTTTTGTAATAAGCTGATATTTTTTTTTTTAATTTCACGCCTGTACGCTTTGTACAATTTCCAGCAAAAATGGTCCCGCGGTCTATGGGTTAATAAAGAGGGTACGTGGTCGTTGGCAAAAATCTTGAATCTATAAGATTCCCGGTGTTGGACGCAGGTTGGTTATCAAATGTTGGCGATGCGTGGCGGTTTATGACCTGAGCAGGTTCATCTCCTGAGAGTCAAGACAGGAAAATCGCGTCGTTAAGCGAATCAATGATAGAAAGAATTTCTGCGCGTTAACCCTTTGCGATCCTATGTCGAGCGAGGCTCGGCAAAAACATACCGAAATCAGAGAATTCAGAGTGCAAAGGGTTAATGTTTAATTTCTAAAGTTAAGAAATTCGAGTATTCTATAACGACAGTTAAACCGTACCACCGTAACCCTGGCAATCGAAGGAAGAGTCTGCTGACCCCAGTGTCCCGATCGGGTTGGGCAGGTAACGAGGCAGTCGAAAGTAACGCGAACGCGCGCGATACAAATTGACAAGGATCTAGCGCGGCTAACCTTGAGCCGGGAGCATTATTTATCGAATTAAGCGCCGGCAACGGAGTAGGTAGACGGCCAGGACGCAGCGTCCAGACGAGAAAACGGTCCGAGGCCGAGGCTGGAAGGTGGATGCTGGTGCTAGTGGGGGCGTGCGATAGTTCAAGTCGTGAGCGGGCAGCCCCGCCCGACACGACCGCGGAGCATCTCCGTTCTGACCCCCGCTGACTTAGCTCAGGGGGCCCTCCACCAACCCCCCGTCCCGTCCACAACCCCATCAGCGGTCCCACGAGGTCCAAGAGACGACCACCGTCTCTCTTCCACCTCGGAACGTTTCCCTCGCGGACCGATCCTCGGTCTGTCCCGTTCCCGCGAGCCGTTCGACTCGTCTTCCCGTGCTCGGAACGATACTCTTCTCCTTCAGTCTCGCTTCCACTCGATCGCCGCGGGTAGGCCCTGGGCCCGAGCCACCCCACCCTGGGGCCTCAGCGTAACGCCAAGGGCACCGTGCTCGGGGAACCGTTCCAACGAGCCTCACGGGCCCCTTTTCTAGGGTGGGGATCCACGGACGAACACCAGCGGTCCCCTCCATCTCCTCGCGAGGCTACGAGAGAAGAAGGAAGACCCGAAGAAGGGGGGAGGGACGAAGCAGACGAAGAAGAAGGAGGAGGAGGTGGAAGGCAGTGATAAGTGTGGGAAGGGCAGGTTGCATAAGGTCTAATATTATGCAAGCGCACACAGGCCTGAATGCGTTAGATCCCTTAGGTCCTCTCCTCCACCTCCCCCCTCCCGCTCCTATCGCCTATTCCGCGTTGCGCCGCGATACTCTACACGGCGTACACGCAGAACATAAGGCCCCGGGTACAACGGAACGGTTCTCCTGAACGTCAGGGTTCAGGGTTTGCGCGTGCACGTACACACCGTTCCCGGCCGGCCGTGTGGGCCCCCCCCCTCGCTCCTCTGTGTTTGCATTCGTGTGTATACCTTTACCCTACCTGCATAGAAATCGCAGGAGCGTTGAACCCAGGAAGTGGCCATGAAATAGTCATTCCTGAAAGGTTAACTCTCCTACCGCATCTCGCGGGGCCCCGAGGTCGAGCCTGAAAGTCCGGAAAGTCCGCGGTCGGCGTGGACCAACGGGAGAGACGGATGGGAGATGCGAGAGGGTCCACGGAACGGATGAGAAACGGGGAACAAAACAGCGCGAAGGAGGAACGCAGGGAAAGTCTGATTCTCGATGGTTCGTTTGGGATGGTCGGTCCTGTGCGATTTGACGATCTTCTCGCCGTGGATAATGACGGAGAGGGAGTCGTAGTTGTCGATGAGAGATTCGAGGTGTCGCTGGAGAAATTTTAACCGCGTGGTAAAGGGTTGATCGTTCGGAAGGGATGAGCGTACGTGGTCTTGAAAATGTGTCATGCTGGCGTCTATATTCCAGATGTCCACAAAGTGGGACACTCTTTTTGTTATATTAACCGGTCGGCTGTGGCGTGCTTTCTTTCGAGCTACGACAGTTACAGTCGTCAAACACGGAGTAATATTGGATCGCAAAGACTCAGAGTTAAAGAATAATAAATATTCTCAACGCATATTTTTATCCCAAGTCATCGGTCTTGTTGGTGCTCCTCCGTCTATAGGCTGTCTATAAATTTTTACCTAGCAGCGCGAAGCTCGATAGGAACGAATCGATATCCCGTTCTCACGGGCGAACTATAACCTGTCCATTCTCGAATCGAGAGGTCGAAGATCGAGCGAAACGTCGAACGTGTCAAAATTTGATCAGACCGTACGGTTCTCGACCGACACCGGACGAACTGAGAAGACCCGCGTAGAGATACACGGCTCGTCTTCTATCATTCTCTATCTTTCAGCATCTTCCTCTTACTCGTCCTCTTCCTCCCTCTCCAAGTGCACGATGTGGCTACGTCGAGTACCTACGGAGGAGTAGTATCGGGGTACCCTAGAGGCCACGAAGGTCACAGGGCTAAGGCACTTCTCACGCCCCCGCCATGTCGGAGAGGAGCACCCCACTTAGACGGACTGTACATACCTTAACGCGGCCGATTAGTATACGTGCTTAATTACCGGTAACGTGCGTGCATGACGCTGGGGATCGATCATACCGTGCGAGCCGGCTGATGTGGAAAAAGGGGATTAGACCTCGACGATACTTCCTGGAGTGGATTTCGAGAATGATATCTATCTGATCTCGAGTTCTCGGAGATCAAGAATCACCAGAAATGAATTGTCTTTTTAACGTGAAACTTATAGTTTCGAAGATATCCGAGGTGCTAATAGTTATTGCCCACCCTGTAGTCTCTTATGAAATACCGAATTGTCTATTTAACTATAAAATGTCTTTTACGGAATAAAGAATCGTGTATTATTTTTCGATATGATTTGTTATTTATTTTAATGTTTTTTCTCTCCTTTTTTTTTTGAATGGCTCAGGTTTCAATCCTAAAATTTCAATTTGTCAACGTTAACTCGTCGCGTTCTTTTAACAGAAGATACATTTCTCAGCGCTCCAACTTTATTCGAATAAAGATCTTTCTGTAGGATCCTCGAAACAGTTATTTTAGACAGATCAATTCTAGAGGCAATCTCCTCGGCCGTTAAACATCTGTCACTCATCGTCAGCACCTTTTCTCCACAAGTGTGATTGCTTCCTCTGTCATTACAGATGGTGAGCCAAGGGTCATCTTGGAGCGCTTCTCGCCATGCTAAATTTTATCCATTGCATTATCGTGGGTTGTGAAGTTGAAGAATCGTCGCATGCGTAAAGGAACAGGTTGTTCGTAGGAAGCAAAAACAGTAGCGGAGATGAAATTTAATGTAAACAAACTCACGAAGAAATTTTCCACTACCGTTTTTGTTACGATCAATTTAATCCTTTGATTCAGACTGACTAGGTATTTCCTAGTAACATGAAATATAGTTTTCTTTTTTAACAAGTATGTAGGAATATTTCAGACTAGAAGAATCTATCAACTAAAGTATTCCTGAACATGTTCCTTTATTTATAATATGAACATTAACTTCACGAAACGAAACGTTGGGAAATAATACAAATGCAAATAAATACTGAAAAGAGTTCTTTCCTTTTCAGGAAAGTTATTATGCATATAAAAAGTTATGACTACACCAAGTGCTTTGGCGCATAAGATGTTTCAAAAAGTGGAGTTAATCGGTTCGTGCAGCGAACGGTTCGTATAATATTATAAGAATACGTTATTACCTATTTTACTCCGGTCTCATCTTCAGTCTCGAGCAAGGTGAACCATAAGAATATAAAACACAAGTCCCGTATACATCACCAGTGGAAAACTATAACGCAATACCGACTCGGTACCAACATCCGTGCATTATAGGTCAGGCCACGTACTTTTGGATCCGTACACGTACCCAGTAATCGCGAACAAAGAGCCGTGAGACATCATCGGTTCAAGGCCGCGGGAATCATCACGAAACAGAAATAAATCTGCCGCACACCTGATCTAGACTTCAAAGATCAACGATCTTGGCGACTGGCTTCGATCTTTGAAATGTCAGCCTGCTATCGCTTCTTTAATAGAGTGAGCAGAGGCGGTTAGTATACGAGGGGACATAATGTCAAGGAAACTACCGCGCCATCGTACACACGGTGAGAGAGAAAAAAAAAAGCGATCGATGGTTCCGGGTTGAAGATGCGCGAGAGCCTTTAGCGAACACTTTTGGATCATCATCGTCCTCTTTCGCCGACGGTGGACGTCGCATAGACGAATGAATGTGCAACCAATCAACCGAGAAACGCGCCTTTCGATTCTGCTAATCAATCTCAGCAGAGCCTTTCTAGATCCGGGGGCACGTCAAGGATTTTTGACGCTCTTCGGTCGTCTCTGTTATATCATCAACGGCATTAACCTCTCCATTCCACTGACCAATTTAACTGTAGATCTGTCAATCCGAGCTCGTGTGTTATTTCTTCGAAAGTGTGTCGCTACTGGTTGCTCGTGCTCCATCTAGGGTTTCGTTCGCTAAGGCGCTCTTGATTGGCACTCTACCTTCTTTTTTTTTTGTCAATATAGAGTACTACCATGTTTGCTGTTAAGATATATGACCATACATGGATAGGAGGATAGCGGCACTATTTTTATATGGGACTGACTTTACGATTAAAAATCGAAAGATTCTCGGAAGGACGAACTATTCTTTCTAAAATGTACTACCAGGTAATACTGTACTTATTTAGCAATTGTATCTAAGTATTGAGTTCTGTGTAATACTGTAACGTGTACTGTTTGATTTAATTATAATTTAATCGCTGATATGCTCAGTAACGAGCATGTTGCTAATAACTCCGTAGGGGGCTTAATAGCCTAATAATAATAATAAAAGAAGCTATTCCTTCTTTTGTGGATCACTCCTTTCTCGTTTAACAATTTCATCGAAACTTTCCGAGTGTTACGCAGGTTCTTCGCGTTTCGAATCGACGCGATTTCGTAAAAGTTTCGTAGGAACCACTTTGAAACTTCTTTTAATTAGTAATAACCCGTTAGATACCAGGATTGCGCTTAAAAAGTGCTGGTGAAGACGTTCTTTAATATGCAAAGTTCAGACTAAAGTGCGCTATAATTTTACATTATGAATAAAAGAACGTATTCGAGAATAGTTTAGTTGATAACTTTATTCTTCTGGTCTGGAATATTCTCATACATCGGTGAAAGAAAAAGAATTCCTTCGCTGTAAAAACATGTTTGTAATGGTCAAATGTATCGATATTTTTCGATACTCGCAATCGCTAACATCTCGCGAATAGGACGTGTCCTAATTTAAAAAGAAATTGTATTCTTTTACGAATACCGAAGAAAAAAGAGAAAATAATTTGACTGAAAGAGAGAAAATATTCTTGGTTGCATATAATCGCTGTAAAAATAATAACACACCTGAATGCATGAAGTCGAATTAAACAATGATGAAGTAATAACAATCGAAGCATTAATAATGAAGATTCCGGCTGGAACTCGGTTACTCGATCCACGTGAAGCGATGAAAAGGTTAAAACAGTAAACACGTATGTCGCACAGCACAGTTTGAACCGTCTGAAAGGAACCCACGATGAAGAAGAAGAAATGTAGTCGAGTTCGCGCAACAGGAAGTGGAGTTGAAGACTCTTCCTACGAGGGGACGCGTTTCCATCGCCACGGCTTACACAAGCTTGGTGGGTTTAGGCACTCGAAAAGAGTTAGCGAAGGCTGCCAAGGAAGGTGGAGGAGGCGGAGGAAAAGGAGGAGGAGGTTGGACACGAAGAAGGAACGGTACCAACCGTTTACACCGTGACGAGGACGAAAACGTGGCGCAACGGAACGTCGGCGTTATGTAAAAGCGTAAAACGACTTAAAGATTCGCCTCACGCTTTGCCCTGGCTAAGAAGCTCTTCTCTCGACTTTCGGTCTCTTCTACATCTCTAATGTTCCCTCTTGTGTTGTCTCCGCACACTTTTCAGACTTCTCGTAACTTCTTGGCAAGCTGCGATTAAACTACGCGCGTGTCGATACGATCATTATTTCTAATCGATCAAATTAATCGCGACTTTCTTAGGTCCCCTTTTCTGAATAAAAAAGAAAGGTTTCTGTTAATAGTGCAAGACACGTGTAGCACTCTTTTCTTTTCATTATTGATTGATTCGACTATTTTCAAGATATAATTAGATGAAAGAAGGAATAATTGAGATGACGAAACGTCGATTAGAATTTCTATCATACGACGAAATTTTTGTTTTGTTTTGCAACCATTACCAAAGAAACTCTCCCTTATCATCATTATGCACATATTTATATAATACGTCAATGCAACGAATAGAGACTCAGACATTACGTGGAATTTATGAAATCAATTCATTTTACAGACGAGGACTTGGAATGGCTTATTAGGGAACCACGATCTATGTTTGTTGTCCAATGAGAGAGAAAAACAAATGTGATTCATCGTTTACCACCATCGATAATTCTGCACTCGCGTATCTTGCATCAAATCAAGGTATGAAATAAGAAGTTGCAGGTTCCATTTAAAGAAGCCAAGGCAAACTTGATAGCGTTGATTAAAATAAAGAAAACAGAAGTCTGATTCGGTAATAACGTAAACGTTTGCCATTAGATGGAATTCCGATTCCCTCGTTCTCTACGTTTATGTGTTTAAATACAATTGAACGCTGTGGTGAAAGGTCAATCATTGTAACATTGTTGCATTTTCTACATTCTGGATAATATAGTCAACGACAACTCCAAGAGTACTTACAATTTACTAGATAAATCACGCACGGCATAATTAATGCGCGTAGGAATCGGTTACTTTGAAACTGGTTCTAATCGTCAGGAAAAGTTCAAATTCAAATCAACTTTTGCTGGATCTGCATACATCACTGATAAGCACCAATACAATTTACGCTCAGACGCTTGAATAATATCAAGGTGATGACTCAAACTTTCATTCAAGCTTCCAATCATCATTTACACCACGATGTACGTATTTTACTGTCACATATTTATTTAATTCCGTCCAATTTCTAACAGCATACATCTTCTATCTTTATTTTGTTAATTTGAAATTCTAGACAAATTACGAACCTGGGAAGAAGGAGCATCGAAAAAGGGTACGGAGTCATAGAAAAAGTGGGTCAATACAAAATAGTCTTTTTTATACCATGCTGTCCATTTTTGAGTCCAAGTGTTTTCTCTTTAACTTCATGTGAATTTTCCAAGTGAGCCTTTTGTGATTCGGAAGATCCAGGTATCTCTTGTCTTAAAATTTTCATGGTCAGTTTAACCCTTTGCACTCGAGAGGTGACTCTCAGTCACCATTAAGTTTCACGCAGCAAATCTACAATACCTAATGTTTCATTTAGCTTTAATTTCTTTGGAGCTGGAAGTGTCAATAAAATCATTGTCGGCGAGGTAAAGGTGACCTTATTCTCAAATCTAGGTAGCTTAGAATTCATGGCAATAGAATGCTAAGAAACATCTCGAGTTGCTGATAGATACCAGAAAAAAGGCCTCGAGTGCAAAGAGTTAACGTCCGGGAAAGTAACGTATTTTTGATTGAAACTGTTGAGAGAGTCCCGAAGAGCACAGCCATATAAAGGTTTCTCTGCATCCTCATGCCGACAAAAAGTGCACGCTACTGTCGTTAATACCTTCCAAGAAAATAATCTGTTGCACCTCAGAGGGGTCGCCCTGTACATTTATACGCGTACCCCTCGAAGAATCTGAGATCCTATCGCGAAATGCTTCGAGCGCGATATGACCGCCGCCTATTGCTACTCGTCTTACCAGCGACTCCCTCTTTCTCTCTTCCACTCTCGTGGTCTCTCCTGTATCTCGATTATCGTTTTGCCATTCAACCTGGGATTTATCTCGATCGACGGAACATGCCCGCGGTGTGCTCTCTGTCCCCGATAAGGTCCCATAAACGTCGCCTTAATTGCCGCTAATAAAACCGCGACACTTCTGAATCCGGTCGCGTTCTTTTTTTTTTCCAACCGGATTTCGCGAAAATTGCGCCCATTAAAAATAACCTCAGCGAGCGACGACGATAAAATCCGAGAAATAGGAACGAGAAAGATTGGTTTTCTTGTTGGTCTCTGCGTTAACTGTCTCCTCGATGGCCATCTTTGTCTCCGGAGCTATTGTTTGATGACCAGGACTCTTTCCGTCGTTATTACCGCCATTGACTGATAATTTTACCCAGCCAGTTGCTTTCCTAAAAACGTTAAGAGTCATTGGTCCGACTTTGTATTTCGATCAATTTTGGAGCATGAAATTCAGGGACCTTGGTGGGAAGAGTCCTGTCCACACGATTTTATTTTTTTTTTGTGGAAGCTTAAGACGAGATGCAGCGATTCTTCGATCTCAAATTAGTTTCGATCACGAATCGGGCTACATTTTCAAAGGTCTAAGCTCAGCATCCGTGGCAAAGAATGCTAAGAAAGCGTCTCGAGTGCAAAGGGTTGAATCTCCGAATCAGTTCTCCGTAGTCGAATCGACCATGGCAAATGGCGCTAGCTCGAAGGCTCCATTCAGAGAAACTGATTGTCGCTGACATCTACAAATCCAACCTGCTGGTTACTACAAGCCTTTATCATCCGATCAGCCGCTCAGTCACCGATAATCGTTTCACCTATTCGCCAAGGATTTATCTCGACGGTCGGTACGCGCCACTGGCAGACTCACTGTTCGCGATAAGGAAACGCTATGATAACGAGTCGTTATTTGCTGGGGCAACACAGCGTCACGCTGTGACTGCGCGAGGTGCGCGTGTTTCACCTTTTAGTTTAACTTCTAATCGGCTGCAGAAGCTGTCGCGATTCCGTTATCTGCCTAAACAGTTGTCGCGGAACGCGTAGGACGCGTCCGACGGCGACCTTTCATGCGACGAACACTTCACCCACGTGTCGAAGTAACACGTTTGAATTCCACAGTCCGATTCCACCTTCACGGTTGCGATCGTGGCTGAAGGAAAAACAGTGGCAATAGGTGCATGGGTATTTCGTTTTATTCTTCGACGAATGATATGTATTTTATCAAGGAGACTTCATTTTTTGATGAATTTTAATATTGATTGTTCAAACTCTGTATTTAGTCGTTGATGAATAATTATTTTAACACAAAATATGAACCTCTCCAGGTACGTAGGTTGTCAAGTTAATTCCACGTTGATAGGATTGGAATATCTCATTGAGATTCACTGACGTTTCCTACGAAACATATTAATTATCATACGCACACTATGCATAAACGAGATACTATACAAGATAAATGTGACGCTCCTAAAACATTGGATTTTCTAGTATCTCGCCGATATGCTGCTCAAATTTAGCATGACTCATCTAGGATTAGTCCAGTGACACCTCTCAAGGATTTTTTTAAACAGAAAACACCAAACGCCTGAAAAAGGTCGACAAATTCATTAAAATTTCAAGGAGAGTCGAGGCCACCATCAAGATCAAGTTCATTTTTCTAGAGTCTAAGTCCGTTGCAAAACGAATTGAACGACCCGTCGGGTACCATTCTAGGCCACGAACTCTCGAAAGTATACATTGCGTTATTTTTCACGACGGATGCTCGAAGCATCGAACTCCGCGTCGATAGAACGTACTTTCAAGCACGCTGTTTACGATCCCGAACGACCTCGTATGATAAGCCTTTCCAATCGTTACACCGCTGATTGCCATCTAATGCAATAAAAAGTATAATGATGTCAATTTAAAGAGATGAGGTTGGCCTTGAAATGTCTACAATAGGTACTTTCACTTATCGTCTTTCGTGTTTCAAACGGAAGTTTCGTGTTCAATTGGGAAGTTTTTCTTAAAAGAAGAAATGCACCAAGACAGGCTACTACGAACTCCTCGCTCAAGATAAATTTTCCTTTAATTTGTACTCGTTTCTTCAAAAATACCATTAGATATTCCACGATACCTGTAACCCCAGAGGTCTGCAAAGTCTCGATCCTGCGCTATCTAGGACAAATCATCTTCCTACGCTGGTAAACACCCCTTCCTTTTCCACTAAAAATGCTGATTCTAAATTTGTCTTAAACTAAGAAATTCGTCGACGCAGGTCGCTTCGAACCTCCCACTCCAGTTCAATTTCTCCTCGATTCCACCTCCCTCTTTAAAAATATTATTCGGAGGCTCGCGATACCTGTAACCTCGGGGATCTGCAAAATCTCGATCCTGCGCTGTCGGTTAGGACTCGCGCGCGAATTCATCGCAGCAGTCAACGGCGTTAAAGACAAAAAGATTACGCCGAACCGTTAATACGGTTACGCATTATCTAGATTGCTACCCGTCGGCTTCCGCCCGGCCAAGAAACGGCACGAGTAATTAATCAAAGACAATCAAACTCTGGGAGCGTCGGCTTAAGCCGACTCCCAACAAACGGAACGCTATCCGTCATCTTCGCCCCGTTAAAACTAGCGGCGGGGGGGGGGGGGGGCGGGGAAGAGCCGACGAGAAGAGTGGAAGAGAGGATGGAGAGACAGAAGCGCGGCGTTCCTCTCCCGGATGTGAATTATACGAAAAGCTCGTGCCTCACGAGTCGTCGGGCGACTTTCTCCGAGAAGGTTGCGCGAGATACCGACCTGTGCTTTTAACGAATAAAATTAACGCGCTGGGAAAAATCGGCGTGAAACTGCGCGCCGACGTTTCGATTCCGCGATCGTGCTAGCCGGATGCTTTCTTTCACCCTTTGCACTCCGATGTCACCTCTGAAGGGACATCGTGTAGTCCGGCGAGCTTTCTTAGTGATCGTGCAGAATAAACTTAGGCAAGCACAAAGTATTCGAAAATATATGTTTTTGAAGTGTCTCGCTTGAAAAGAAATCAAAATATGATACAGAGATATGCACGAACAAAATATGAGTCGGTGTTTTGTAGAAAGAGAACGTGAAAGTCGGGGGCTTTTATCGGAAAAGCTTTAGAATTCTTTTTTTTTTTTTTTTAATTTGAATATCAAATAAAGAGATAATAACGCGTGTAAGATATTTATGTCCTCGCCATATCAAGAGTATATTAAACTCTTATTATAAAAGATTTTCTAAAGAAGGGAAATGACATCGTCTTGCACGTTTAATTGTAATTATGTGTGCTTTCATATAAAATTAAAAAAATTTAATATCTCCCATACCATTTATGTTTCGTTACAAAATTTAAATACGACGCAGATTCATCGACATTAAGCTATCATGAGCGCACGTGTTACCGACATTCGCGATGACAAAGAGTGCTGTCGACACCGTCCGTCTATTCATTAGAATTGCGACAACATACTTTTTCCGAAACTCGATAACCGTTCGCGAGTTCTGTTACTTTTTTATCAGCAACTGCAAAGCCACCGCGCTGCATCTCGAAGATGTATTCGGATGAATAATACATCCACAATTTCTTACATGCGTCGCGAATGTAGTGTCCTCACTTTCGAGTATGTTGATCCATTTTAGAAGAAAAGCGTGTTCTTATAGTTTAAATTGATTGCAATTACTCATGGTATAAATTTATAGCCTTTTGAGTCACGAATTATTGCAAAAAAAGATCGTACATTTTTAGTTCAAACTGTCGATTATTTATTTGTTAAATAAATATAAGAGAGTTTTGAAACGTTGTTCTCAGCTTAATCCTTTGACCTGCGATTTATACTGTAGGATCACGCGTGCCATAATCAAGTATAAAATTCCTTGCGCCTTTTCATACGACGTGCCTGACTCGTGTTTTCCATATTCGACTCAAATTCGGTACCACGAGTCTCACGCGTTGTTGCAGGTTAAAGGGTTAAGGGTTCGCCATCTTCGACGCAAACTATCTGTCGATTTCTAAGAGCGGTGCCCTTTAGCGAAATCGTAGCACGAAAAGGAGCAATTAAGAACGCAGAGTGGTAAAAGGGCCATTCATGTACCTCTCTTTTTACCCGTTCACTGGCCAAGTCGTTAACCGTTCACTTTCTAGCATATTGGCCGTACAAATCTCGTAAAAGTTGATGACCACATTAGCGCGGTTGGGTCGTTGTTACGCCTCGCGGCTCTCATCGGGGCCCCCTTTGACTCCCTTTTCGAAACGTTCCACAGTTATAAAGGAAACTTGTCACGCGTTCACTCGAGGGATACGAATGTCCCACGGATCTAGAAGTGACGTCACTTGTTTGTATACGTGAATGTCCGCGAGGCGTGCAGCGATTCGGTAAAAGGGCCACCACGCGAAAGTGATCCGACCGCCTCGTAATACACCTCGCATAAAGAATCGAAGCCAAATTAGAAATTCGCCGAAGGTCGGCGCTCCTTTGCGAACCGATGACGATCCAAATTAATATGGGATTCGGGATCAGTTTCGTTCGGGCGTGTCGTAACAGTGGTGGCTCTGGACTTGTCGGTGCCTCGAGCTAATTGCTTTGGAGGAAGATGGTATATTTCTGTAGAATATTTGATGAAGTTGGGAAAATGATAGGCGATAAAATTAAAAAATTTAATATCTCCCATACCATTTATGTTTCGTTACAAAATTTAAATACGACGCAGATTTATCGACATTAAACTATCATAATTGTAAATAGTGTGTGCAGAGTGCAGGCCACATCCTATACTTATTCTTTTCTATTCGTTGTACATATATTCTCGGTACATTTATTTTTGTAATAGAATAAAAAGTTGAATTAAAATAAATATTCCAACAGGTACCTGACATCGGTCAAGTCAACTCGGGGAAAATAGAGAAGTCGCGGACCAATCAGTAGATCCTCAACGGAATTAGACAGCTACACTGCCTACGGATCAGTCCATCGGTTCCAATAAATGATTGGAGGTCCTTTTAGTGAATCTTTCGACGCGGCAAAATTAAATGAAACGATTCGCGCGACGGTCGAAAGAATCGTTTTTCCAGCGAACGCTGGCAGCGCCGATACCTCGCGGCGATATAATACAGGCAGATATTGAACATCGACTTTGAACGTCGGGCCTCCCCTTTCCAGGCCCGAGCCGAGGCCTTGTATAACGGCTCGTGTCCGTTTCCTCGCGCGTCCATAAATCGCCGGTTGGTGGCTATCGGAAAATTCCGATCGTGCGTGGATACCATATACGCGTGCAAAGCCGTGGAGTCGATCGACCGGCTGGCCACGGTTCTCCTTGCACATTCAGCCGCGTGCACTGCTGCGTTCGGGATGTCCGGAGGCTTGTTGACGCAACGAAAAATGAAACACCTTGAGAAATGGGCAGCCTCGGCGAGCCGTTGTCGACAGAACGGGGACTTGACGTCGGTCACGCGTGCCGCTTCTTTACGGGCATAGTGACCACTTTGGGGTGGTCCTCGGCTGTTGCTGATCGGAGTCTCCGGTTCGAATTTCTTTTGTTTGATTCATCGGTGTGTAAAACAATTATTATATCGCAGCGTGGAAAAGGAGAACAACAGGTGTAGTAAATTGTGCATTCCGTGCTTGATATGGTAGCGAGATGTAACAGATTTTGTCCTTCGAGTTGAAACTAACTTCGTCCCTGGAGCAAAGTTGGCTTTCTAGGAGGGTCCAAAACGATCGATGCGTGAGAGATATTGTAGATGTAAAATTATATTCACGTGGACATGGGTATGGAGACTTAGGGGTTGTTAGAACCACGTATGCCAGAGGAACCTAAAGTTCTCCTAGGTTAGCATTGTCCTAGGTTAGAATTTATTCATTTTTCACGAATGTCGATATTAATCGGACCATTTCGATCCTCCTAACGAGCTTTCCATGAAGTTATAAGTATAACTTTGTGGCAGCTTGAGGAATAATATTCATTTCAGCTCAAGGAACACTACCGCGTACCGTTGCACCAGCATGGAAATGTATCGGGTGACTGAATATTAATGCGACGCAGGAATAATACATTATCTAGTATATTGTTTGTTGTATTACAAATTCGATGTGTTAAAAAAATTAAATTTACATTTCTGTTAAAAAGATTATACGTTCTAACGAATCACACAACAAAAAATGTATAAACTATATTATGGTCAAGTGTACATTGTAGTAATGAATAAAGTACCGTAGTGTCCGGATATCGATACAAGTCACTGTATATTCGTGGTTAATCAAAATTAAATAATCCTTACTTCCATTTAGCCAGCAGCGAAAGTTATTTATGAATCGACCCAGTACTTCTGAAAATATTTCCATTTTAGTACATGAAATTAGGTTCGTATTACAATTACATTGCCAGCGTCGTATGTTATCTGTCCTAACAGCGACAAGGTTGTACACTATGTTTATAAGATTGATAGAGCTGCCGAAAGCACCTTATTCAGTGAAACCCTAGATGGAGCAAGAGCAGTGGCGACACACTTGTTAATGGAGATTGTAACAGGGGAATGTTGATTCAATGATAATAAATACCAAGGAAAGCTTAGCGTTTCGATAGGCCAGTTTGTTTGTACGTGATCAATCTTCCACTTTGCAACCACGTACTTCATTAATGTAGGTTGATCGAGGATCGTACAGAGACAATGTACACGAATTAGAAGAATGTGAGTGACAGGTGTAAAATATAGTGAGTTTTCAGAAGGCCAGGGAAAACTTGCTTTTCCGTCCCATATTATAAATTGTAAACGATCACGTCGACTATCAAACAGTAACTGACGTTAGGAGATGTGTTTACAGCTCGCTGAACATAATGTAATTAAGAAATATGGAAATATATTAAGTTTTATAATATAAATTCAAATAAATATTGTAGAATGATTAAATCAGATGTAGCTTTCATCTAACGGTATATAAAACTACATAATAAGAAAGAATAGCCAAAAAATAATCGTCAGTAACGTTACAATTTTTATGCGACTGGTGAAATTAGCCGATTTGTGCAGCGAATGGCTCACATATCCTTTCTTACTTCAGACAGTTTTTTTTTTCTTTTTTTTTGGTATTGCCAATTTACGTTTTACTTCGACCGACGGAAACCAGTAGTTGAACACCCCGTGCATGCATGAATTAGATTACTTTCAGGCGTGAAGACGCGATGAAGACGTCTGACAATAATAATCACAGTAACAGTTCACCTTGGCGCGTTTCTGAACGCGAAGTTGTCGGGATGAGGGCCTGGTCGCATCCTCCAACGACCAAATTGCCTATTCCAGGCGCGCTGACGGCGATTCGCAAGAGAAAAATATTCCCAGCGATTTCGAGCGACGAACACGGCTCGCGACGAGCCTGGTGTGACTACACGACAACGATGCCCCGGGGCAAGGACTACGGGTTGCGACCCCAATCGCATTCGGATACCGCTTTGCGCAGGTGTGCGTGGTCATTAATCCAGAAATGGAAGTGAATGCGGGTCCAAATGCTGGCCAGGGAGCGCGGCACGCTGCCTCGCGTCTCTGTTCCACGCCTTGCTTTTCGTCGTTTTTCCTTTTTATTTTTTCATTCCCTTCGTCGTGATTCCTGGCAATAAAAAAGGGGCGTGTCTCGTGCCCCCAACCGGGGCGATTTCGCGGTTCGAACACTTAAGCGTACCGTGTTGCACGGTACTTTACGCGAGAAACGACTTTTTACCGGTGCGCCTATGAAACTGGTAGTTCTCTCCAGTGGCCATTAAGGTCTTTTAAGATTATTTCAGGAATTAGCAGTTCTTTTTCCGTTACGGTGTTTCAGTCGGTTGCACGGTATCGAAACGCGTCGGTGCGTAATTTCCTCTTCTTTTTTTTCCACGAGCGAACGTCGAACACACTCGAAGGTACGCGGCTCCTAAATCTCGACGAACAATTGGCCATCTCTAAATATGATTTATATTTTGAGAGAGTCGTGCATAGGTAGCGCCTCGAGAGGTAGTTACAGAAGTTATTTCGGTACAGTGGAAGACCATTTCGCGTTACGGAAGGTCTGAACCATTGCGTTGCAAATGAAAGCATGAATTTTAGCACGTTACCAACAGGTAGTGATTGGATATGTAATTAAATTCACTAATACGTGTATTTTATCATAAAAATTTAATTAGAAAAGTGGAAGTAATTTTTATGATAATAAACTTTATGATTACTTCAACATTCTATTTCATTACGTGTTCCTAATTTTCTGTTATGATAAAAACAAACTTAAACTGCGATAATAACCATCGAGACAACGATCTACAGCGAGATTCGTTATAACGAGACACGATCAAGTACACCCGTACCCGAACGAAAATTTAAAGACGGTTTTCCCAAAAACAAAGCCTCGCGTAAACATTTTTTATTGTATATTTTCGACTTATTTTTTTATGTAGAATCACCCCCTTGTCGCTTGTACCATCACACTTTGTTTCAGATCAAAATATCGATATGTTCAAAAGAAATTGTCAAATTATAGCAATAGCAACTGCGTGTACCTTTTAATGAAGTTTCAACGCGGACACCTTCTCCGTATCAGGAGGACGTGTTCTAGAGGCCACGGGGCGGTTCAGAGACATTTATCGCGCATCGATCGTGTGGCTAATCGTTAACGATGGCGAGGCAAGGACGCAATCTATCGGCCAGCCTTGGCTCGTTCGTAAAACGCGGCGCAACCGTGGTCGACGTCGGGACGCGCATCGGTTTTCCATAGAATGGTCGGGGTCGGTGGGCTCCACGCGGAAGAAAAATCGAACATAATTAACCCATAAAGCAACGCAATCGGCGGAGATCTCCGCGAGTTTACCCATAAGCGAGCGCTGGGGCCACTTTCCAGCCGCGGTATTCCGCGGTCTGTGCATCTGTATGCACCCGCATCCACCTGCGTGCACGTGCAGACGCGTGCACGTATACAGACGCACGTAGGGACAGGCAATAGAGCCGATAGGCGGTTAGCTTCGCCTTCGGTTCATAATGTGGAATTGTACGGTCTTGCGAATGGTGGAATTTTAAACGCGCCTCTCGAATGCACCTTCTGCGCGCCTGTTATCGCGACCGGGCGTTAAACGCTCGTGATCGTCCTCGTTGCAGGTGCGCGATGAGGATCACTGGATTATGAAATCAATCATTTTTTCTAGCCTGGGATCGCGCACGTCGAACTCGAGTTCTGGAGGTCATTTAGAACTCCTGGAGAAATTTTATAAGTAAGCGCTTCTTTAATTTGTCGAATTGGTCAATCATGCCGCGTTAAATAAATTGTGTGAAGCCTGAAACGTTACGATGTCGTACGCAAAGCATTTGTTAACAGACTTCGTTTCGAATAAAAATTATAGCGAAAAGGGAAATTTTTGAACGTTAAACGTACTAGTACAAGACATTAGTACAAGGCAGACTATAGTCTTCTTCTTGTAAAATGAAACAAAATGAGAGATAAAATTTCTGTAATTTTTTTATTAAACATTGACAGCCTCCGGCACGAATTTCTGGGATGAACTAATAACACGCATCGATATTATAAAAATTCCTACAAAAATATATCGGAATAAAAATTCCTCTACAGATTACAATATACACGAAGATGATAAAAATCTCTTCATAGATTACAATTTCTTTCTCGTAAAGTATCGACGAACTCGTCCGAAGACATTCGAATCATGCTCGCATACGCCTACCCAAACCATATTATTCAAATCATACCAGCATGAATCATCCAAACTACCTACTCGAAACCTTTCAAATTGTGTATATACCATAAATGGGTTACGCGTGCTATGTATGCGCATGTTGCTTTACACAAATGCACGGATCCACCTTCTACCTTTATAATATGAGATTTCTGTTCGCAGGCTTTCTATTCACTATCGAAACGAACAAGGAAGATCCCCTTTCAGGTGGATAAACGGACGCGTCGTTAAATTTCATTCACTCACCGGTAGATATGGAGAGCGGCGGTGGCGTGGGTGTCGTCGAAGGTGAAGGGATTCTTCTAGACGCTGCTGTAATTATAGCCGCTGGACTGTACCGAGGCACCTGCAACACCACAGGAGTTTTCACGGACAGGTCCACTGGTTCCAGCTGCACCGGCGGTCCCGCCGCCTGAAACAAGAGCAAACACGGTCGTTAGTTACTGCGCGACAGGTACAACGCATTTTTCATGAAATTATCTATCGAGACGGTATGAAACGCCAATTATCTCGACAGCGATTGCATCGTGGTTAACTTTCTTGACGCTTGTGCGCTGACTAAATAATAGAACACGTAGAAAACTATGAATTACTTGATCCGGCAAGTCTTGGAAACGCTCTGACCGATTTTTTTTTTCAAATTTTTTCATTTAAATCTGCTAAATTACATCTAAACTTAACTAACTTGGAATGCTCTGCAAAATCAAAATATGATTCAGAAAAAGTACAAAAACAATTAAAAATGCGGCACCTGCAGATGCCTTTTGGAATTGACGGGTTAAGCGTTATTAATACATGGATTATAAAAGTTTAATAACTAAGGACTGTATCTATTTTCGTTGAGTAAAATGAATAGTATATCGTGGCTTCAATTTTTACAGGAAAAATTCCGTTAAGTACAGCCGAAATTGAGTAGAATATAAATATTCGAAATACTTCTCGGTAGCTTGTATATTTAAATATAATATCGTGCATAATACAGGAATGGCGAGTAATTGCCCTCTTTACACTTATCGTTAGACCACTTCTACAGTCTCTCACCGTTCCCTCTCGGAAAACTCTCTTGACGCACTCACAACTCGCTATACTCGCTACACCCCTCTCTCATAACGCACTGGTTGCCTCAAGAACGCACTTACCTCCGCACACGTGCACACATGTACACTCATTGCTACCACTCAACCGTTCTGAAGCACGTGCATTCCGAGAATCCTCATTTTCTAGACGTCATGGTCATGCCAAAACCTCAAAAAACTCTTCCACACGTCTACGTAGTAAATACGATTGCATGCATTGTACGCGATTATTGTCGTTACAAGCAGATAATCTTAAGATATCATCGACTCTATTTGAATGATGTATGCGTTGGTATACAACAGCATCGAGAATGTTTAATTATGTATCGTTAATTCTGAATCAACTACAAGGAATAATGCAATAACAATGCATAGATAAACCCGTTTACTTTTCTTGATTTTTAGGAGCGACCTGCTTTTAAATTAGTTCTTACTACCTACGGAATAAAATGAAACGAACATTAAACAATTGAACGAAAGAAAACGAGCTGTTCGATACCGGAAAATTAACGAAAACAATTAACATTCACGAAACGTCGTGAATTCGTCAGAGCAAATCGCACAGTCGTCGAATGGAATTCATGCATCGCAGTCGAAGCTATCGTACTCCAGTGATCGGCCAGCCGATCTGAAATCCCTCGGAGGGGGAGTGAGTCCGATAAATCGATAGCCAAAGGTACTACCTTCGTACCTAGCTTATCTCCAGCAGCGCTCGATGCTGGTAGCAGGCCGAAGTGCTTTCGCGCAATTAGCATAACTAGCGTTGCTATTGACGTGGACTAATCACGACCAGTTCCCACGAGATCAGAGTGACCCGAGCTGCCCACTTGTCTATACGATCGAGCCTATCCAGTTGCTTCTATCGTCTTCGATCGTCTGCCCGATCGACAGGGTTGACGCACGGATGACGAACGCGTGACGGAGTCAGTTTTCATTAGCGAAATACGTCATTTGTCATTTGATTTCGATGCGATATGCTGTTTGGAATTTTTAGAAACGTCAAGGTGAAAATCTATGAATATTCATTATCAAATTCGTAACAAAGAGTTTAGCTGCGATAGTGCGTTTCAATAATTAATCTTGTAAAGTAACGAAATTTGATTTGGTTATCCAAACACTTTACTTGTTAGAGACGTGTTTAATTTCAGTGCACGATACTTGTGAGATATACATCAAAGTGAGACCTGTACGAATCCAAATTTATAATAAAAATTTGAGAAACGTCAAGATTAAATCTATAAAATTCATTATCATATTTAGAATAAAGTGCATTGAGTAATCTTCTTGATAGTAAGAATAATTAATATTTTTGTTATTCGGTTCGTTGCTAAATTAATTATTTTATTTAGAAATCAGAATTTGTTGAATTACGTCAAAGACTAACAAGAGAAGGTTACAAAGAATTAAAACAGCTAATCCCCGAGTAGTATCAATATTTGCAAACAGACGCAAGTAGAAATAGCCAGCAATAGACAGACACGTTGAGCAAGTCTTGCTCAATCCTGCGTGTACCTTATGAATATTCAAAATCGAATAACTCGAAAACGATGACACGTATAAGATAAAATTATATCTCAATTTCTTTATTCACTTTTACACGTAGAATCACCTTCTACATAATTATGCCAGTAGACCTGGAACATCTGATACGAAGAACTGGTATTGCCACAACGTCCAATGAAGTTACCAACGATGAATGCTTTTCCAGGCATATGCAATGAAGCGTTTCGATAAAAACAGTTTACCATTAATTCTACATTTTTTTTAAATTGTTAATCAAGCAACCAAGTTTACATGTAGAATTAAAGTATACAATTTTTACAATCTCTTTCTGTCCCTATTTGTATAATATGCAAATTATTCTGTGCTCTTTCGTTATGTTCTAATTTAAACCCACTATTGGACTTAATATTATTAATTAGACAAGCAATATTTTGTATATAATTCTATATTCTCACTCTGAAGAGGACCAGAAATATTGTCGAGTGAAACGTTCAATTAGATATGTCTGGAGAGATAATCTTTGACAATTACTCCACGCCAAGCATTCATTGAATTTATTCAATTAAGTTGTTTAAAATGTTCACTCGAGGCGTGTCTCTCGAAGATCATGGAATCCATCATGACTGTTCTGGCTCTGACGAGCGCACGCATGCTACCTTTGAGAAAGGAGGGTGGTGTTTACGGGTCGAGTAATTTGAAGAAATCGTAATTTCACACGACGCAGAGATCCGAGGCATTAATTTGTCTTCGTTACGTTTTTGCCAGTGAGATAATTATACGATCATCGTCGGTGTTGGCCTGTCGCGCTTAATTACTTGCGCATTTCCCTCCGTTTGAGAAGATTTATGGCTGTACCACACGCGAGAACGACATCCAACAACAAAATGGCATCTAATTTTTAATCTAGCTCGTTGAATACGATTCTAGTTGCTCCAGATTAATCTCCTGTCTGAAGTTGTGCGGAGAACAAAAGAGATCCTTAGGTGTCTGAAGTCTTCGACGAATATAACGCTGCTAACATTCGTAATTTGTTTCGATTTACAATCTGTTGCCTGGTTTAAGTATAAAGAAGAAACGTGCTTTAACCATTTAGTCAAAATAATATTAATCGTCTATGATAGATTAGTCTGCGATTGATCAGAGCAAATTGAGAATAGGGAACAGATGCATATGAAAATTGGATGACCACGTAGTCAAATGTATTACTCGTTTGACAACGATATATTAAAGTGTCTGAAAGAGCGAGGAGAGCATTCCTATTTTATTAAAATATTTGGACTATCTGTGATTTAGGCACGCATAAATTTCCTCGCCAAAACTATAACATCACCAAAAGAAGAATGCATCTTCGGTGCATATAAACTAAGACTGATAAAGGTGTACAAACGACATCTAAAGAATTTTTTATTTCTAAAAGTATTCATGTTTTAACGTCTGGAATATTCGAATCAATTAATCGTGGGTATCCAAAGTAATTAATCATTGGAAAAAATGTGTACAATCATGTAGAAATTATTTTCATCAAATGCACGATGTTTCACAAATGCCAAGTGTGTACAATCATATGGAAATTAATTTGATTGAACGTACCGTACTTTAAAAATACTAAAGTGCGATTAAAGTTTCATTTATACAAGTGACACATCATTCGTCACGAAGGTGGCGATTAATAATTTTTAAAAATCTGGGACATCCAACGATATTAATCATCGGGGAAAAATGTTTACCATCGCGTGGGAATGATTTTGATTAAATGAACCATGTTTCAAAATTAGCAAGTGCGATTAAAGTTTCATTTACGCACATAAACGACATGTCATATGAGACCTAACAGAAAATGGCTAGACGAACGATCAAATTTACAGCGGCGTGTCTTCTACCACCGAGAGCGATTGTTTCCTGGTAATGTCTTGACGAAACGTGGGAATGCTCGAGCATGTATCGACGATGAAAAGCGAGCCCCCGTAGCGCGCCTCTTACAGAGTCAGACAAACGGTATCGCGTCGTGAAACACGATACACAGCTAATAGCGTAACTTCACCAACGACAGAATAATTCTATGAAACTGTCACGTCGCCATTAACAAATCGTGGATAATGCAGCTGAGAGAATACGTCATCCTCGTCGTGGAGCAAGTCACGCTGACTGCTATCGACTTTTCGTGTTTATGAACGTTCCAACCCCGTGGAACGGTGGTCACGCGACAAACGAAAACGAGTATTTCTAACAATAAGATGCAATGGATGAGTATCGCATCCAAATTAACCTACGGACCTTCGTTTTCTTTTCTTTTTACTGGTTTAACCGTAGGGTTTGTTCTTTCAATTGGAATAAAGACATTAAATTTCTTTTTTTAAATAAGATGCGTTTCTAATAATTTAAAATAAAACCTCGTAACACATTCACGACCACTAACGCGAAGTCACATCACTTCAAATTCTATTCCAAATTATGAAAATCTTTTTATTTTATCATTGCCCTAACGATATAAATTTGCGACGTCCACCTTCAGAATTGTATTATTTTCGTCGGTACTCGGAAACGTGAACCATGTGCCGGTCGCGAATGTGGAAGTCCCTGTGTAGAAAGTTAAAAAAAAGTCGTTAACAACGATTGCGATTGCTAAATAGCAAAAAAGGGTAATAGTATCGAGTGTGAAACATACTTGAAACATAATTCGATCTACATATCATGGGTTAAAATTGACCCAACTTCGCAGAGACATACGAGATCGACGTCCGTTCATTTATGGTAATGATGTTCGTAATCGTTGATCGTGTCGCAAGCAGAACGAACTTGCGAAACGAGACGGTGAATCGGTTCCAAAAAAGAGATACTCGTCACGCGAGACACGCCCATGTCAGCATTCTCGTTTTCAGGAAACTCGTCGTTACGCGCATTTGTTATTCATGATAGGGGACGGGCTTCTAGCAGCGTCGCCTGTAGTTTCGGCCACGACAATGAAATCGTAATGCCACGCGCGTCACGACGCACGTAGTCGCGATTCTACTACTCTAATCGAGGGATCCAGGTACTCAACGTTGCGAGATCAATCGTGAATAATTGTTAGACTCTGGCAGTTCTGAAATCCATACGATTATTGCTACCTTGCTCGTGAATTCATCCTCTTCCCGTTCAGCAACGATTCGTGACGTAATCGGGCCCTATCGTGGGATTGGCCAGGTAGGTTATTTGAATTCAGTCTTATATTTAGAGGAGCCTCAAATTTAGACACGAAAATAGTTAAATATTAACAGTTTATGATTTTGAAATAAATGGTTTACCAAAAAATATTTTAGAATTTTCTCTTTTAATAATAAAATATGTTAGAATAGACGCGATGGGCATTTAAATGACATTATTTTGCACGTGCAATTGTAGTCGAGTGTATTTTCATTTAAAATAGAAATATCATATATATATATATTCCATACGAATTACGATTCGAATCGGGATCCAGTGATTCTATTCGTTGGCTCGTTTTCACTTTGCCATTTTATAGAGTGCAAAGCAATCTCGAGTCCTTACATTTAGTTTCCACGTTACTTCGAATTTTTAGGCTCGCGCTGAAGCGAGGATGGCTATGTTTGTCATGCTGGCCGAGCTGTAGAGGACAAGTCACTTTCGAATATTAAAGTTTCAGGGAATGAGTCCTACAGACGGTCTACATAGCTCGATTGGCAGAGCAGAAGTTCGCTACGTTTAGCAGAAAGATGATCCAGATTCGAGCTCTGGTCCAACAAAGTGATTAACCGATCTCCCTGCAGTGTTTAACCCTTTCGTGGCTCCACTTAGATTCAGTGAACATTACTTCTTTTTAATGCGCACGAATCACTAGCATAATGAAATTGACCGAAGGAAGTATAATTGCAGATCTACGACTTTTGCAACCCACACACACACGCAGTTCCTCTTTTAAGGATTGCTCCAAATGATGCACTGCTTATAATATTAATATCTATAGTACATAATATGTCTGATTTTACGAATTAATATACAATAAATTTATAAATAATATAAGTAAATCTTCAGTGTGATTTTTTTTAGTACAATAATAAAATAGACGTGATTAATGAATTTAAGCTATATCTTCAAATACATGTTTTTGCAAATTGATTACACTTTGCAATAAATCAGATTGATTGCATTAGAGAAAAATAAATATTCACCGCATCTAAATACGGGAACAAAAAGATTAACCTTTTATGAAACTGCATTGTAAAATATTTAATTCTAGAGCTCAAATGAAAATTTATTATATATTCATTAAGAACGAGTAAATAATTTTTCTCCTTCTTTTCGTTAGACTATTGCAGTCCAAAGTCCAAACCCCAAAAAAATAATCAACAAAAGGAAACAATTTCATAACACACAGTTTCCATAGTAATAGCAATGAAAAATTGTCTGAATTTATTTTATATCGAAAACGACGACCATCGAGATACAAAAAAAAGACATTGATCGTTGAAACGAAACGCGAAATATTCATCTTCTCCTGTCGCTTGGTTTCTCGGGGAATCCTTACCCCATTTGTTACCAGTAACGACACGTAAGCGGCAAGTAATTCGAAATTAATAAACTCGAATGGGAATTCCACGTGATCCCCGTGGAACGATCGTTTTACACGATTTGTCTCGTGCACGACTGGGAATGCCAGGTTAAAGAAACAAAACGAAGACGGTCGAACTTCCCGACGGATGAAATCAAACGACCTATTAAATCCGCGATGACTAATGAAAGACCGGATAAACTGTTCTTAATGATGCCACTGCTCCCGGGATATATATAAGGAGCATGTGTAGTTCCGTACATGCCGCGTATTATACGCACATATGTTCCCACAGTAGCGACTGGTAATGCGAATATAATGGTCATCAATCATTCGTCGGGTAATCCGCGACCGAACGACTCCCAACGGAATTAATTTAATTACTACAAATGTTCTCGAATAAAAATAGTCGATCGCCACGGCTTCGAGTCGCGTCGATCGCAGACCTTAGCTGATAATTTATGCAAAGGGGCGTCCACCTCGAACCTAGGAAGAAGAAAGAGGACAACTATACCGCCCTGTATTGTCATAAGACGCGACGGGTTCGATTAAACGTAATCAAGGAAATTTAATATACACCTAGATAATGACCCATAATGAGCGTAATAACATGGCACAAGGACCGATGATCGATAACTTTTAACGAGCCCGTCGGACTTTGGAAATTGATATCGCGATCTTTCATTCGTCGGTCGGGCGCTAAGAGAAAAGAAACCAAACATTTTTTTGAAGTCATTGAAATCACTTTACATGCAAGTGTTATATATCATTTTGTAGCTATCGAAAATCTCTTTCAAATCTCTGCACAAAAGTGTCAACAACTTGCTAATGCGTTATGACTCGTGCGAATTTCTGTTTTACTTTATTCAACGCTCGGGGCTATTTCACACCAAGAGTTCCGCGCGAATAAATAGATAAAGAAAATAACAAAAAATAAAATACACATCAGAAAATCAGAATTCAAATACACCTCGCATAATTGAGAACTCAAACACATTTTCAATATTTGAGTAATCGAGTAAACTTTGAATATTTGAGAAGTCGAATATACGATCACCTAACGAATGATGCAACATAACAAATACCGTGCCATTTAGATTCGACGTGTACCGCGGCTCCTCTCGCAATTTTATCGACTTCAGATTAGAATCGCAGATGCGAAGATTTGCGAATCGGCGCGAGAAAAATCGATGCATCGATGGATAGCGGTTGGAGAGGATTCTTTTAAACGCGTACAGTGTTCACCGAGGCTCGAGCGGAATAAATTAGTCGGAAAGTTCTGCCCTTCTCGGGGATCACAGAAGAGCGTGCGCGCAACGACCGGCTTATGGCTGTCTTTGGAATTATCGGCAAGATCTACCGTGGCCGAAGTAACTACAAGTTATTACGAAGATAGGCCCATTATATATTATACACGGTTTCTTTTTATTACGATCCGCTCGCTGTACGCGCCGCGGCCGTGCAAGCCCGACGTGCGCGAGATTAGGTTAACAGCCGATGTAGACATTACCGAGGATAGGGTGTTTATAGAGCAATTTTTGCGATAGCGAATTAGTCTGTCCGTGGCGACCAACGATCCTGATTTAACCTTCAACGTCATGCCATGTTTTCGCATCACTTTTTTTCAATCGAGTGTCTCATTCCGTTTTTATCGTTCCGAAGTTCGAAAGAATATTACAGTAATGTTTGAAATCGGGGTTATTGAAATTCGGATGACTCATAAAAATAATAATGCCAACATTTGAGTTATTTTATTTATTAGAGCAGGTAAATCGATGTTGAAGTTCTTTATGAAAATTAGAATGTTAACGTTCGTGTTAGTTATGGAAGTGGGCCGGTTAAATATAAATTCAGTTGTAAAAATAGGACTGTTTAATATGGAGTAACTTATGAAGATAGAGAATCGTTGAAAAGAACGAAAGTTACAAAAATAATGTTCCCATTTCCCTATTAAAAAAAAAGAAAATATCAACGAATCTTCCTCGATTCCACTTGCAGAAATTGTTGATGACATATCTGACTAATATGTCAGCTGTTACGACATCGTGGGGTCATTGTTCGACCCGCAGGTCACAGGTTACGGACCACTGACACAGTCCTAAACGATAATCAAATCGTCCTTCGCGTTCGAGCTATCACTTCGGAGATCATATTAAACTTGTCAAGCTATACGTGGCTCAATGAGGGAGTCCGTCTTCATTAACGTTCTGCGAGGAGTGGTGGCAAAACAACTGCGGATAAATCAGCACGCTCGCCGCTGTAAGTCGTCCAGGGGCTAATCGAGGCTGACCAAATTAACCACAGTCGCATGGTGCACTGGACCTTTGGAACGCGGCATTATCCTTATTTACTGAACGCTCCGCGGCCAGCTTCTCCCTGCCTCTTTGCATCGACCCCTTTCGCCAGCCTGCCGAACGTGCCTCTCGATAACGATTTATAGGATCCATTGAGAACGAAATTTGCGTCCTCGTGTTTGTATTACGCAAATTATTCGACGCACGTACCCGAACAAATTGTCCCGGGCATTGTTGTGCCGCGTTCAACGAGACGAAACGAGTTTGTACGAGTTCATCGACGATTATAAAACAAGGAAAATTGAGCATGGGACTTTGCTAAATAGTCTAGCTTATTCTTTGCGTTTAGAATAAGCGATTAAATTTGTGATTAAATCGAGGGACATTTGTGAATTTTCTTTTTAGATTTAGAGTCGCATTGACTTCGTGATTATTAGTGACAGATTTATGAATATCGTTAATATGGAATGGCAAATTCACATCTGGGTTTCGTGATAAAATCGTCCGCAGACTTTAAAAATATTTTGCTTAAGGATTTCATTGAAAAATATTTAACACACGTTGGTAATATTGTGCTGCATACAAATAGAAATCTGTAAAATAATGTGTAAAGCAACCTATTAAGTAACTTTTAGGTGTAATTACACCGAAGTAGCGAAAATCTATAGCTATACGCAAGGTTTTAAATAACTCTAATGATTGTCCTGAAATCTTGAAACTTCGTAAACTTAATGATCTGCCCAG
Source organism: Hylaeus volcanicus (assembly GCF_026283585.1). Taxonomy (NCBI): domain Eukaryota; kingdom Metazoa; phylum Arthropoda; class Insecta; order Hymenoptera; family Colletidae; genus Hylaeus; species Hylaeus volcanicus. The sequence goes on from NC_071977.1 coordinate 4,974,133, forward strand.
GGCACTTAAGAAATTTCTCCCTGTTTACTTAAGTGGGTAGTGCCACACACCACAACCTTTAGCGAAACCAGCTGTGTAGATCGTATGTACAGATTGAAGCAAGCCTGCAGAGTTATTAGACGTCCCCATAAGAAAATATCACGCGTAGACCCTGTAAGACTTCCTCGGTGAACTTTAGAGAGATTCTTTTTCCCATATATTGCACAATTATTCAATAATAATACGATCAACAATGTTAATCAAATGTTTCTTAGATTTTAATCACAAATGATTTGTTCTTGATGCATCTGCTAATTCAATCAACCGCATTATTCCAAATTCGCGTACTTTTCGATAATCGCGAACCGAAAGTGAGTTAACCGTTACGTTGACATTATCGTAACGCGTATGGTCACCGAGGAAGGCTCGAAGTTCTGGGAAATTTTCATTGCGTTAAATTCTTCGAAGCAGTCGAGATCTGGTCCGTATTTCGACGACACCGGGAGCAAATTAGAGCAATGGTTCCTCGAAATCGAGTCGTATATCGTCGAATGGATCGTTACAGCACGGAGCAGGCTTTTTACGAAACTGTCAATCGCGATCGAATACGGAACCATCACGGACGACTCAATTCGAGCACGGAGAATGTTTATGACACCGGTCGTTCGTCCCCTTATTTGGCATGGGCGACGCTCGTTAAACAGCGCGGACAAAATAAAAGCGGACGACGTCCGAAAAGGAAGCGCTAATTCGAAAGGGCTCGGATCGGCTCGACTCGTTGCTTTCCAGGGGAATTTCCATCGCGAATGGGATCTTTTTCTCACCTTCGTATTACTCTTTTCGACTTTAATTTGCTTTTTACCGTGACATCTGCGCCCGACGGCGATGCCAGACTTTTTTCAACGCGATCGAATTCAATTAGCGGAGGTCGTGGAACTTCGACGGTGGTCGTTGCTACGGCGACGAATATTTTACGGATGTTCGAGCGCTATGAATAAATTTTGCATGTTCGAGAATTCGAACACGTGTTTAAGAATTCAAACACACTGAATATTTGAGTATCCGAACGAGCTTGTTCGGGTAACTCTGATAAGCTTTGAATACGAAAGAACTTGAATTAATTTCGAATATTTCAGAAGACAGATTCGAAATATTTAAATACAGTCTGTTCGAGAAGAGCGTGTACGGCGAAACTCTCTTTTGGAAACCGTTAGAGAAATTCTATGTAATTCGCTGCAAATATAATAGCGAATGAATCACCAGCGTATTTGAATATTTGAATATAGAAAACTTTTACAGAGCTGATAGGTCTAACCATCCTTATTCCTGTAAATAAACTTGAACTTGACAACTAATCCTAGACCCGATCGTTACTGGCCACGGCAAACTCGAGAGCGTGGGTCGAGAACGATATCCCGCTGCTTTTGCGAAAATCGATCTCGCGCACCGCGACACGAGTGAACTTTCATCTACGTTACGTAATAAAACCTATATTATTTTTCCTTAATACGGAGATAGACCTCGCTTTCTACCTTTCACCGTGCGCGTTGCTAATAAATAATTTATTCCTCGGGGCAGATGGATTCGTACGTACGTCCATCGTCGATCATTACCCATTCTAATCTTCCTGAAAACACAACGATGTCCCTCAAGTTGGTTCATACAGAACCGACCGGGTGGTTAGAGCAACGCACGGTCGCGAACGCAGTTCACGTCTCGCGGAGTGAGGCAAGACGCGGCTGCCAGTCGATGGCAACACGGGAAAGAAACGGAAAAAGAAAACTAGCGGGATAAAAAAACCCGTGCACGTTTCGCGATACGAGACACGCCTCGTGACATCATCGCCGCTTGATCTCGAGTCCCGCGAGGACGAAATAAGAGACCAGACGAAGAAACGCGTCCCGGGGAAGAAGGAACGACGGGAAACTCGCTGGCGAACAGAGACGAACTGGCTCGAAGTGCATCGCAGCCGGACAAGAATTCGTCCCGATGTTACAGCCGATGCGAATTAAGCTGCAACGGATTTATCATGCAACACCGGACACTCCCTGTTATCTCCTCGATGCGCGCCACCTTCCCACCTCCTTTTCCCTGATCGCCAGCCACCTTCATCCACCGTTTCTCGTCTCGACCTTCCCTCCGAGCGCCTCCTCTCGCGGAATTCACCGGCTTATCGCGCTCCTCGTAAAGATGTCATTGATTATACGCACCGTCCGCACGCTGAGATATTACGCCTAGTGTGAATATACCGTGCAATAAAGATGCCTGCACCGACCGTGGACGCGTGTGAGTGCACAACGCGTCCACGTGGGTGCGAAACAACGCGTATGCGGCCAACTACGTGCTTGGACTGCCGGCGTGTTGGTGAAAGTAGCGACCGGGATGCGCCGAGGGAACCGTCGCGGCGGTTTAGACGCATCCGGCTAATTGCGACGGTCCAGCCGACGTCCCGCGTGGAGAATACGACCAGGTAACCACGGGAAATGTTTTTCTTATCGATTTTAACATGTCGATCGCCACTGATATACATATATACTGTATATATGGGTGACAGTGCTTTTTACTGAGGCACGACAAATAGTAATTTAGAAAGTTGAACAGCAAAGGAAATAAATTTAAATAAATACCACGATAAATGTTTGTTCTGCTAGTTTCTTTTGGAAAAAATATCGAACATTTAGTTTGTTCGGTCTACACGTATAGTCTGTGTCAGACTGCTGTCTTTTCTCGATGCTATGTTCGTTCCGTGTTCTACGAAGCGGGAGACTGTTCAAACAATACAGCATAAGATTCGTTAGGTCAGCTTTACTCATCGGTAGACCAACAAACCTTGGAACGCCGTCTTCGCGTCTCCAAATCTACGCTCGGAGTAGATCAATAATCGTACCATCTACACAGGATAATCCTATCGGCTACGTCAGGATGATATAATTGTCATCTAAGTATCGAAGTTACAACGCATCCCTAGAAAATAAAGACGGTACCATGACTCGATGCAACGCGCCATTTCCTAATTGCACGAAATGTCTAACAGCTCTCCTCGCTGGTAATTACGGTTACGTCTGTCGTGAAGCACGGTCATCATCGTGAAAGATTTCTAGCTTGATGCACGAGCTCCACTTTCGAGGCGCGAGGGCACGTCGGGAACGAAGATGGGCCTTTCAAAGAGGCGCTGCGCGCCGCCTAGACGCGGGTTTCGCCATCTCAGTTTTGCCATTCGTCTGGCCGCTTAAAGATGTCATTGATTAAACGAGCAGGAAGCGCCGAACGGAGAGCTCGAGCGTGCGTTTCTCACCCACACGGGCCAGCATCCCGCGACGGCCTTCGTGCGGGCAACGCATTACCACGCGGCAACGTATGAATACCTCTGGCCCCTGGTCCTGAAAGATGCGCATGGGCGTGTACCTGGACCCTATTATGCCCCTCGTGGCATACCAGATTCAACCGTGTAAAGAAGAATACCGAGGCAGAGCCGCCAACTCGAAATTTGTCACGCCTGGAACCTCCTTGCTCACTGGAAAGAGCATGTTAAAAAGTGGGCTGGCTAAGACACCTAAAATGGTGAGGTAATTTAGATTAATAGTGAGGTAAAGGCATCGTTCCTTAGGTTTCGAGGAATTATAATATCTCATGGTCGCGATCTCAATTTAGCTTCACCATCAGTTCAAATAATTACTTGGCAGAGTCAGACATAGACTTTGGAAATCGAAGAGAATTTTGTTTTCTTTGATTTCCATGGTTTCGTACTCAGTATTAATAAGTATCGTAACAAGATCTGTAGATATAAAAAGTGTAAAGTGTAAAGTGAGATTAGATTTAGATTAGCAGGGACAACACCGAATTATGATCAAGCCACTACGAGATGTCAGGAAAAATGTCTTTCAAAAAGTCTTTGAAGGTTTCTTCGTTTAACCATGCCTTATAAGCTGATATTTTTTTTATAATAAATTCTCACCTCTACGCCTCTTAGAATTTCCATCAAAAATCAAAGTTTTAAGCTTCCATTGCAAAACTCTGTAAGTTCATCCTTTTGTTCTATGCCTTGTATCTCTTCTACTATTCTTTACATTTCTAACGAGTTAATAGAAAAATAATATCCATCGTA